>NW_005360677.1:1226288-1246349 GCF_000412655.1 Myotis brandtii
TTGGCTTCCTCCATCACTGGAGCAAGCAAGCCTCCTGCTCGCTCCAGCTCCGTGGCTGCCGGCCGCCATCTTGGTTGGGTTAATTTGCATATAGTCGCTCTGATTGGCTGGTGGGCGTGGCAAAGTACGGTCAATTTGCATGTTTGTCTTATTAGTATAGGATGATTAAGTTTTTTCTTTTTCTAAGGAAATAATCACTGCCTTAAAAAAACTAAGCAAACAAGAAACCAATGTATCTATCATTAATCTGTCCCTTAACTCTGATAGAACTGTCTCAACATGCTTAAACATGTCAAGATGAATATTTGAATGTTTTCTCTCACAAATATATCTTTCTTACTCTTGGGCTTGATCAGGCAGCATGCATTCCCTAAGCACATGCTGGCTAGATGGCAAAGGAAAGTGACTCATGAATATGCTAGTTGACAAAAGGAAACCAGACAGGGATCAATACCTGACTGCAATCTGCCCATGACTAATCCACAATTTTTCTGTTAAAAGGAACCACTAACAGCACTTTAAAATAAATAGAAAATATTAAACATCAGCATTATCTACATGGCAAAATCCAGGACTGAAGAGTCACATTGAGGAGATTGAGAGAAGACAGCAAATAAGTCCTAATACCCAACTAACCTTCCTGCCACTCATTTTCACAAAATCACCAGATTACAAAGCTCCCCCAATGCCAAAGTAAGAGGGCTCTTTTCAACAGAGATTCTGTAATATAATAAGGTCAGAATTCTAGTGGTTACAGAGTGGGCTCATTCATTAGATTTAATCTCAGCTTCATCATTTACTTGCCATAATGGTCTTGGGCAGGTCACTTAACCTCTGTGTATCTTGGTTTTCCTTAGTGTAAAAAGGAAGTACAGTGGGGCCTTGACTTACGAGTTTAATTCGTTCCGTGACGGAGCTCGTAACTCAAATTACTCGTATGTCAAATCTTAAAGTGAACGAGTGAGACACGTGATGCTGGGCTGATGTTGTGGCGTTCACTGTGACGTTCGCTGCGCCAACTAGTGGTGGGGTATCTGAAGCTGGCTTGTAACCCGAATTTTAGCTCGCAACTCAAAGCAAAAAATCGGCCGAGAGATGGCTCGTATCTCGAAAAACTCGTTAGTCAGGACACTCGTAAGTCAAGGCCCCACTGTAATAGTAAATATATCACAGGATTAAGAAAAGCTCAGTATCTGCTATTATTAATATACCAAAATCAGTATCCTACGATTTAACAGGGTACATGTTAGTTTAGTCTACCTTAGTTAATAACCTACAAAATTGAAATTACATCTCTTCAATCTTGAGAAGAATTAAGTACATGTGATTTTTTATCTTTAAGTAGAGGCCCGGTGCACGAAAAATTCATGCACTGGGGCGGGTGGGTGGGGGGTCCTCAGCTCGGCCTGCCCCCTCTCACAGTCTGGGAGCCTTCAGGGGATGTCCTACTGACTGTGGGGAGCGACTGGCCAATCAGGGGAAGGCGACGCCCCCATCATGCCTCTGCTGCAGCCACTGCCGGCCGCCGCAGCTGCCTGAGCCTCAGCTCTCGCTCAGCCATCGTGACTTGCCTGAGCTTTGGGCCAGCCCTCGCAGCGGCAGTCACTATCTGCGGCTTGCCTGAGCCTCAGGCAGCCACTGCAGCTTTGTCCAGAAGGATGTCCGCTCTAATTAGCATATTACCCTTTTATTAGTATAGATATGCTCAGTCTTATGCTGATGTTAGCAATTGCTAATGAGGGGATTATTAACCTATAACTTGTTCCAAAGCTGGCATTTAGCCCAACTTCTATGCTGGTACAGCCCCTTCCCAATTCTTTAAATTATTACTTCCCCTTTTTAGTCACAAGTATTAACTACAGCTAGCCCTTTTAGCATTTACAATGTGCTGGGCGCTACTCTAAGCCTTTTTACTAACCCATAACCCTCACAAGAGCCCAAGGAGACAAGTTATTATTACAAAGACAGGTTAAGTAATCCACCCAGGCCCACACAGCCTGTAAGCTGTGGAGCTAGGGTTGGAACATAGGCAGTCTAGTTCAAGCTTGTGCTCTTATTACCCACGCTACACTCTATATCAGGAGTGGGGAAAGTCTGGCCCAGGGGCCACTTATGGTGCTGTGAAATCATTTGATTTGGCCCTGCCAAGGCATTAGGAATGAGTTAATTAAATGATTGACCAAATAAAAAAGGCTAATTTTTAAGCTGATAATTTTGTATGGCCCCCAAATGATGTTATAAATACCCAAATAGCCCTTGGCAGAAAACGTTTCCCCATTCCTGCTTCTAGATCACAGAGCTGTTGGAGAGTTGTGTAGCATAATCAAACTCGTCCTGAAGATTAACCCCAGAGAGACTGCAGAGGATGGCAGGGAGACAATGGTGGGAGAAAGGCCAGAACAAGGACAGGGAAGAGGTGAAGGCAGCAGAGGTTGGAGAAGAGGCTACATTTCAATGAGATTTCTAAGAACTGAAAGAACTTCATGACTAATTGTACGTGAGGGAGAGAGAGAACTCAAGAATATCTGATGTTTCTGACCTGGTAGATGACACTGTTCCCACAAAAGGAAAAGGGAAGGCAGGAAGAGCAGCAGGTTGGCAGTGGGGTAGAGAAGAAGAATATGGGACATTAAAATGTAAGATAATAAGACAACATTAAGTAATGTTCCCTCATGTTTTATCTACTCTAAAAAGATTCTAAGTAATGATGAATTAATGAATGAAATACAACTTCGAGTTCTTACTAGTCTAAGGGATTATTAAATAAACAACTTACAGGCCCCCCAATAAAACCCTTGTTCCACTGATGAGAGTTAAGGAGGATCTATAGAATGGTGGAAGGCTCTGCATTCAGCAAAACTGGGTTTGAGGCCCAGTTCCACCACTTCCTAAATAAGTAGCCTAGGACCTAGCTATTCAAGGTGGTGAACAGAAAATGGCCCCATTCCAGACTAATTAGGATCCCCCAGTGACTAACATGCACATTAAAGTTTTTGTGTGTTTTTTTAAATATACTTTTTATTGATTTCAAAGAGAAAGGGAGGGAGCAAGAGATAGAAACATCAGTGATGAGAGATAAATCATTGATTGGCTGCTTCCTGCACGCCCCTACTGGGGATCAAGCCCGAACTCGGGCATGTGCCCTGACCGGGAATCAAACAGTGACCTCCTGGTTCATAGGTCAATGCCCAACCACTAAGCCACACCCGCTGGGCCAAATTAAAGTTTGAGAAGCACCAACCTACAGGAAGTGACACTTTCTGTAAGTCTTGCCTCTTTCCTCACATTTACAAAAGTGGAGATAATCATATTTACCCCACAGGGTAGTTGAAGATTAACAAATGCCAAATATTTACCAAGCCTCTACCAAGAGATGTTAGTGTCTTACATATGTTACTTCACTTAAACCTCTCAACAACCCTACTGTGCAGATACTTTTTCCACTATAAAAATGGTCGGGCTGTGCCACTTGCCAAGGTAAGATTGTTGGTGAGTAGTAGAGCTACTACTCATTGTCTGCCAAAATATTCTGCTTCCCATTAAGCCCAAGAATGCATATACAATCTGGTGTAGTGAAAGACACAAAACAAGCTTGTGAGAAGGGAAGGAGAGAAGCCTTGCACTTACAGAAAACCCCCCCAAAAATATTTTAAAGTAAGTTAACACACCAATCAACATAATTCAAATACAGTACTCACACAAGTTTAAATGACTCTGCTGTGCTTATCTTGAATTGGTTTTCAGATGACGATTCTGCATTAATGCAGAAAATAACTATGGTCAATCAGTGAAAATTCTCAATATGATACAGATGGCTTATCTGTCTTTATTATAAGTTCCCCAGGGATAGAAATGCAGGCACAGAAAGAAACTCCCTAAGAGTATCTGGCCAATTGTAGGATATGCTGCACATAAGACTAAAATTCAAAGGGTTTTTTCCCAGTCATTATTTGTAAAAATTAACTTTCCAGAAAGGAATATGCAAAATAAATATTTAGAATCACTAATTCTAACAGATAACCAAGTACTAGTTCAAAACAAATCTAATCTACACAAATCACTGTATCAATAGTTGTCTAATCTCATTTATGTGAGCCCACAATATACTGAAACAGTTATATTCATACCATATTCTTCCTCTCTGCCTTTCCAGACACAGTGGTCTTTCATTTCCTAACACAGGAGGGTAGGGAAGGGAAAGGTGTTTGTAGGAGGTAGTGATGCCAGCTGAATACAAGGGAAAATTAGCCTTTTGTTCTTACATAGCAACTACAATCAAGTTTTCTCCAAACACATGTAATAAGGTGGACCTCAAAGTTCAACCTGAGATCAACGCATAATGAGTGAAAAAGAAGAGGTTGTAAGCCATCTGAAAGAGAAAACTTGGTTTCCCCTGGCAAGATTCAAGCAGAGCCAAAATGAATGTACACATACATGTAAAAAAAACAAGGCATCCACCCTAGGTGGTTTGGCTCAGTTAATAGAGTGTCAGCCTGCAGACTGAAGGGTCCCAGGTTCGATTGCAGTCAGGGGCATATGACAAGGTGCGGGCTCGATCCCTGGTGTGGGGTGTGCAGGAGGCAGGTGATCAATGATTCTCTCTCATCATTGATGTTTCTATCGCTCTCTCCCTTCCTCTCTGAAATCAATAAAAATATATTTTTTTTTAAAAAGAAAAGAAACAAGGTATCCAACAGCAAGGGTCCACCCTGCAAGCACTGAAGAATTTAAAGAAAGGCTGGCAAGGGCCATGGAAGCAACTGGGCAGGGGAGGAGGCCGAGCATTTGCTCATAGACATGAGTTTTCTGGTCAGAAGGAATTGCCCTATTAAGAGATGGTGGTGCCCTAGCCCGTTTGGCTCAGTGGAGAGAGCATCGGCCTGCGGACTAAAGGGTCCCAGGTTCAATTCTGGTCTAAGGGCATATGCCTGGGTTGCAGGCTCGATCCCTAGTGGGGGATGTGCAGGAGGCAGCCAATCAGTGATTCTTTCTCATCATTGATGTTTCTATCTCTCTCTCTCCCTCTCCCTTCCTCTCTGAAATCAATAAAAATATATTTTTTAAAAATGGCCTGTCTTAATCATCTGATTAAGACAGGCCATTAAACATTTGATTCACCTCACTGCTTTTGTTCTGATTCCTTCTCAGATAACCTAGCTATGGTATGGTCTCTTAGCTCTGTCTAGGAGATAACACACGGGTACACAGTGAAAATTGCATACTGGCTTTCCAATTTTACCTTTCAGACTCATAAGCTTGGCTAATCTGAGGCCAGGGAAGTAGACCTGCTCATAGTTCACTAACTGAATATTTGGGGAGGGGGAGAATCTCCCTCCCAACAAAGATGACGTTAGCCTGACTTCAAACGGAGACAAGGAAAAAGACTTAAAAATATTTGAGGTAGAGCCCTAGCCAGGTAGCTCAGTTAGAGTATAGTCCTGATACGCCAAGGTTGTGGATTCGATCCCTGGTCTGAGCACATACAAGAACAATGAATGCATTAAAATAAATGAAACAACAAATTGATGTGTGTGTGTGTGTGTGTGTGTGTGTGTGTGTGTGTGTCTCTTAAAAACAAACAAACAAACAAAATCAACTAAAAAAAAGAACATTTGAGCCCTAGCCAGTTTGGCTCAGTGGATAGAACATCGGCCCTTGGACTGGAGGGTCCAGGTTTGATTCAGGGCAAGGGCATGTACCTCAGTTGCAGGCTCCATCCCTGGCCCTGGTCAGGGTGTGTGCAGGAGGCAACTAATCGAGTGTCTCTCTCACATTGATGTTTCTCTCTGTGTGTCTCTCCCCATCCTTTTCACTCTAAAAATCAATGGAAAAATATCCTTGGGTGAGGATTGACAACAAAACAAAGAAAATTTGAGGTGGATCTGACAGAGAAAGTAAGGGAACAGGAACAAGCCAAAGATGATTCCAAGGTTTTAGGCTCAAGTTATTTGGGGATGGCAATATCGTTCAGCAAGAGAACAGTACAATGAGAGAGGTGTAAGATACAGAAATGTCCTGCTTGGGTCACGTTAAATCTGTAGTCTGTGAAGAGCAGCTAAGTGGAAATGTCCAGTACTCATTTGGCCATCCAAAGCTGAAACCCAAGAGATGCGAAATCTTAATTTTTGAGACAATTATGTTCAGGCAATAGATGAAATCAGACAAGAAAAGTGTTTCAATTAACAAGAGATGAGGACCAACTGTGGGACATGAGTAAACCCATATTTAAAGAACAGAAGAGGAACCTTGCAAGGTAGACTGTGAAATAGAGACAGGCATCTAAAACTGTTCTAAATATTTGTTGGGTTATTGTTCACTGCCAGATTTCAACAAGTACATTTGCAATTTTTTTTTTTTACAAAGAAATTACCAAGTTTCAAAATAAAAAGAAAAACTATTTGCTAATAGTAAAGTTACCAAAAAAGACACAAAAGTTCTTTCAGAATACCATAATATGGCTTTCCTGGGACAGGAAGGAAATCAATGAAGTACACCCTGACTTCTTACTAGTACTTCAAAAAGTAAAATAAAACTGGCTGAAAGGAACAAAGAATTTTCTTTTGGGACTACTTTAAATGTTTAAATCTTGCCAAGAGTTCAAAGTCCATGATACTAACCACCTTTGGTTGGATTCCAAGACAGAGATAAAAGTTCCAATGGGTATTTTAATGACTAACACTGTTTTTGAGAGACATTACTCTACTCTGAGACAAACCAAACCTTTATCCTCTAAGAGGTCTATGTTATAGCAATACTATTCTACCCTACACTATCATGAGTTGGAAGAGCCACTGAAAAGTTTATTGTCATCAAGAACCATTTACAAGTTGCAAAGTTAAGTGCCAAATAGTAGTACAATAGGTGGTATGAGGAAGTTATTACTAAAGACTGAATTGTATAAGAAAAAAATGGGGTTCGAACTAGACTCATAAGGAAAGGCAAGACAGTCAAAACAAGAAGAAATATGAGGTGACAGGATTACTGCAGGCAGGGTACAGACATGAGCAAAGACATACATGTAGGATCTGTGCTAGGAACCAGTGATTTTTGGGGTTGTTTTTTTTTGTTGTTGTTGTTGTTGTTTTTTGCCACGAAGGTGTGTTTTTTTTTTAAAATATATTTTATTGATTTTTTACAGAGAGGAAGGGAGAGGGATAGAGAGTTAGAAACATCGATCAGCTGCCTCTTCCACACCTCCCACTGGGGATGTGCCCACAACCAAGGTACATGCCCCTGGCCGGAATCAAACCTGGGACCCTTCAGTCCGCAGGCCGACGCTCTATCCACTGAGCCAAACCGACTAGGGCAAGGTGTGTTTTTTTAATAAGAAATTTATGTAGGCAGGCAGTAGTCCACACAGCCAGAAAAGCAGGCAAGAGGCAAGACAGTAGAGGACCAGGCTGCAGAATTCTGTACTTTATCCAATAAAGACCATGTAGCCAGTGATGGTTTTATATAGGTGGATGCAAAACAAGATGTTAGAAAAATTAATCTGGCAACTGTGTGTAGAAAAGGTAATAGGGTATATCATGATTGTGGTGGGGCATACATCTGTTAAAACTTATCAAATTATATGCTTAAAATTGTTGAATTTTATTGAATGTAAATTATACAGCAGAATGGCCAATTAGAACAACAACAAAACAAAAGACAAAGGTAAAAACAGGAATGAGATAAGTATTAAAAATACAGGCTGAAAAAATATATAGGCTATAAAATTCTGAACATTTGACAGCTGAGGTTTTAATTCAGCAGTGTGAACTAACCAGCTGGTTATATGCATTTCTTTCCAACTTCAAGTTCAGTGGCATCACATTGGTAGTCTAAAACCAGCCATGGTGGGGTTTCTACATCTTAGAAATCAGCAAATGCTACGAATCAGGCCTTTACTGCCCCCCCCCCCCACTCACCCGCCTCAGGGCAGCTGTTCAATATTCTCCAGCATACCATTATGTCATTTCTATCATGGTATGAATCTGGCACTAAAGTTAGAGCCCCTCGACATTTTCTTCTAATTCAAAGTAACAGTTCTGAAATATCTTTTTTTTTTTTTTTTGCAGATATTTTATTAGTAAGAGAAAGGGGTGTGTGGCAGGAAGGAAGTGCATGATTAGGTACCATTTCATTTGGTTAATAAAATTAAGTATCATTCCTTAATCTTACCATCAGATGATGGTTACCAAAAAATTAAGATTTAAGAGACTAACATTTTATTAAATTCAAGAACAAAAGGATGCCTATGAGTAAGACAGAAACCTTTGTGTCTCTCAATCAAGGTTTTCTAGCTATTATGTGGTTCCCCTGGGACTAACACCAATTGATAAAGATAACGCACAAAAAAATTCCAGCATTTACTCCGTTATAATAAAGGCTAATTGCATGGGTCTATTATTGGAATATGCTTTCCTATTTCAAACTAGTGCATTTCAATAGAGTAAAGAGCAACTTCTGGTGAAACCCTACTGTGAAAAGATGAACTTTGTGTTAACAACTTTAGTTTCAAAAACTATTCATTTATAGATGCCTATTTCAAATCTCTGAAGTAAAATGGCTCATTTGTTATGCAGATTACTAAGCAGTCACTTAATAAAGAGGTTTCTTCTTTAGAGACTCCAGCTAACTATCTGCATAGGCTCAAAACCGGCTAAGTGTTCGTATAACTATGACAGCGAATAACTGATTCAGCTGCAGAGAAATCTCTATTGAAATGTGCACCTCCTTGAAATGTGAACCAAAAAAATTTACACCACTTTTCAACCCACCTTCCAGGAACACCCTGGGGTTCCTCCCAAGAAAGGATGCCTACATGGAACTCCTGAGTCTCTATCTGTAAATGTAAATCGGGGTACAGAAGGGGGATGCAGTAAGAGATATAGAATGTTGTTTTCTACAGTGATTCCATGAGTCCTTAACAGACTTCAGTTTTGTTTCAAAAGTTCTTAACTCCATTACTTACAACTCAGAATGTAATTTCTCAAAAATAAAAGCCAATTTAACTCATTTGTATCTGAGGTACATTATTTTACTTTAGCATATGTTTCTACTAGAAAATGTAAATGCATTTGGAGTTCTAAAATGAGATGCTAACATGTTCATCATTTAAACTTCATTGCACCGAGAGCCCCTCTCTCAGTGGAAAGGAACTAAGAAGATTTAAGGAGAATATTCATGAAGAACTATGAGATATAAGAAGCAGGGAGAGAATGTCAAGTGGGAGAAATAACTGGAAATAGGAAGAAACGTGTGTTAAGTATCACTATGGTATTGACATCCCCTGCCCTAATGATAACTAGGTGGGGAGAGGGGTGGTAGGTATTCACTAGACATGTATACTCTGATGAAACACTCCATGAATTTCTGATCTGCACTCCAAATTAAGAACCACTGCTCTAGGGTGTGAGCTGCCAGGCCATGAAGAGCCAACAGGGGATAATTATAAGCCCCAGACCATCTTTATACCACAGACCCTAGCCCAAGGGTCTTTTCTTCCTCCCCTCCCCTACCCCCCTCCATTAAAACTCACCCAAGGACATGCTTAGAGAGTGGAAGGGAGAAAGAAACATCGATAAACTGGCTTCCATACATGCCCCAACGGGGAATTGAACCCACAACCCAGGCATGTACTCTGACCAGGAATCAAACTGGCAACCCTCCAGTGCACAGAAAGGCGCTCAACACTGACTGAGCAAGGGTCTTTTCTTTTTTTGCCATTTTCCTTTGGCTTTTAATTCCCCTGGGAAAGTAGAAATAAGAAGACACCCCCAAAATGAAAAAAAATTATACATGTGGCCCCAACTCTTTACTACTAAATATTTACCCTTCTTCAAAATGTCGAAGCCCAGATGTACAATGTACAGTTTTGGAGTTGGGGATAAGGTATAGAAGATACAGGATTTATCCTCCAAGGAACAGCTTGAAAGCAGTGGGAGTTGGACCACAAGCACACAGTAGATTATAGAGTGGTAACTAACTGCTTATCAGAAGGGAAAACAAAGAGTGCTATTATTACAGCATGCAGAAGAAAAGAAAAACATCTAAGGCAAATGTAGAGATGTGGAGAGAGGTACAAAGAAGGCTTTGAGGTAGATGCAAAGCTGGAGGTAAATACTGAAGAATAAATGAAAGTTCTAACGCCAGAAGTGCAAGGGAAGGCTGGTGTACTGCAGGAGGGGGTGCAGCACCACAACTCGGACCTTCACGGCAGGAAGGCACTACACCTTCTCTATTGAAATGATTCTTAAACCAAGATCGGCCTGAAACCACAGGCACTAAAGAACAATTAAGGGGTTTTAAGCAGGAAGTGGCATGATCAGATGTACTAAAAACAGGATAGCAACAAAGAGACAGCCTAGATACAGGGAGCCCTGAAGTTGTGAGATGTTTTGCAAAACAGTCCAGGTAGAGCATGAGGGCCTGAATAAAGCACTGGTGGCAGGGATGAAGAGAAGGGGGAGCGTAACAATCAAGGGGGGGGCAGAATAAACAGGATGAAGGAGGAGTTAAGAGGACCTCAGGTTTCCCACTTGGGTAACAGATAAGCAAACACACACACACACACACACACACACACACACACACACACACACACAATATTCTGATTTTGGAGGATATAGCAATGAAATCAGTATGAGACATATTAAAGTTTTAGGAACCTGTTGAGATATTCTTGGAGAAGAGTTTGGAAGGCAAGCAGCTATACTAATCTAGAGTTGGAAAATAACTGAAGGTGTGTATATATGAATCAATTTATAGCAAATAATGTGCTATGTGAAAACTGAGGATAAAGCCCCATGGGATAAAACCCTTTAGTAAATCTACATCAACCTACAGAGAGATTGTAGGACAATGTAGGATTTTTATGATGAGACAGAATTAAGTATGCTCCTTTAGTCTATGGGTCCACAAACTATAGCCCATGGCCTGTTTTGTAAATAAAGTTTTATTGGACCATGCCAAGCCCATTTACTTATACTGTTGGTGGCTGCAACTGTACTATAATAGCAGCATTGAGTATATGACCCACAAAGCCAAAAATTTTACTATTTGGCTCATCCCTACTTCCTACCTCAGTTTCTCCATCTGAGAAACAAAAAGTACATTAAGTTTAAATGCAACAAGAACTTATAAGGCTCATGAAAGTTGCTGATTTAATATCAAAGCCATTCATCAAAATGTATGTGCAACACTTAAAAATTTTGTTCAACAAAACAAGTGAATTTACAGTTAAAGTTAAGATTTTAAAGTATATGAAAATTTACAACATTTAATTAGAAGATGGATCACAAAGCAGAATAAATCACCATCTCCACCATTACTGCCATCGTTTCCTGAACATCTACCATGTCCGGATACCATGCTGAACATCTAATGATTGTTTGTGCCATTCAAAGTCCTATAATAACCCATGGGGGCATCCCTTCATTTTAGATGAGGAAACTGAGTCTTAGAAAGGTTAATAGTCTCATGTCAGGTCATCCAGCAGACAGTGGGTAGAACAGGTAACACTGGTACAGCCACACTCTGAACCAGGTCTGACCTCAGAGGCTTCGTACTCACCCTCAACCCCATACTTCATAGTTTGCTACCTACACCAAGGGAAATAACATTCGTAAAGGGACAAATGGAATCTGGAAACAACTAGGAACACATATCTGTTTCTCTTCCTCCTCTGGAACTGGAGGCAAGTCTTAGAACCCAGGTTGGTATCACAGGCATAAGAAGGTGAAGTCAATCAACTGTCGCAATGGGGTATGGCCTCGGAACCACAACCAGGTACAGCACCCATTGCTAGCAGACAATGCATTCTGAGTTCCAAACCACCATCTCACAAATGAAGTTTTTAAACCAACCCCTCTATAAACTGATGGCAGCCAACACAAGAAATAAAAAGATCCTAGTAAATCAGATATTACAGTAATGTACCCTAAGAGGTAATATGATACGCTCAGTGGAAAGAACATAGGCTTTCACTTCGAGCTGACCCAGGTTTGAATTTTGGTTTCAACACTAGCCATGAGAGTAAATTACTTTTATCTACTCTGAGCCCGCTCCCTTGGGAAAACAAGACCACCAACCTTGCCACATAGTCCAAGGAAATATAAGCAGTGTAATGTAGAGTTTAGTGGTTTAGAGTCAGGCGTCCTGAGTTTATCCAAAACTTACTTGGCCTGAGATGGGGGCCTACACCTCAAGTTTCTCATCTTTAAAAGAGGAAAAATGACAAGATGAGCTACCACTCGGGGTTATTTTGAGGATTAAATCAGATATCTAAGGTGCTTTAAAAAAAAAAAAAAAAAGCACAGTGCTTGGCACAAAGTAAGTCCTCAAAGAGGCTTTTTATCAGTTTAAGTTATAGACCAAATGACAACTCAGTTTCCAACTCTCCTAAAAATGATCTTTAGGGGAAGCGATATCTTTCCCTGAGGCTATGAAATTAACTTTTATAGCTTTAAAGGCGTGTAGAAACACAGTTCCCAAGAAAAACCGGTGGCTTGGCTCCATTTTGTTAAGGAAGTTTGGAAAGTTTTCTTCATCTGTTGTCTCAAATCTTAAAATAAATATTAAATAATACTCTGGTGGCCCCGCTGGCATGGCTCAGTGGTTGAGCACTGACCTATGAACTAGGTGGTCACAGGATTGATTCCTAGTCAGGGCACATGCCCAGATTGTGGGCTCGATCTGCAGTGTGGGACTTGCAAGAGGCAGACGATCAATGATTTTCTCTCCTATTGATGTTTCTATCCCTCTCCCTTCCTTTCTGAAATCAATAAAATTATATTTTTAATAATAATAATAATAATAATAATAATAATACTTCTGGTGCATTCAGGCAACACTCTTAACCTATAAACAGAATGAGACTATTCCCCCACCTATGATTTTCAGAATACCAGGAAGAAACACTGGAAAGGTATCTGTTTGGAAGCAGAACTTCAACACTGTCAAACAGCCTGATTGCACCTGTGGCCAAAGCAGAAGCAAACAGGCTTGGCTAAGTAGCCCATGACCCCAATTTGCCTGTCTTCCAAAAGATACCCCCCGACCCCCAGCATGCAGTCACCTTTGAGCCCCACTCCCATCTAGAAAGCAATGAAGATATTGAGTTCCACAGGTTTTTCTTTCAATCGTTAGTTCAGGACATAGGAACAGAGCAAAGACAGTGACAATCTATAATAAAAAATTCTTGTCCTTTAGCAGTCTCATAAATGCATCCAGCTAAAATGTGTCTTTCACACCAAGTTCAATTATTAATGACAAGCCAGAAAAAATCCATAAAACCTTCTGACTCTCAGAAGGCTTTCTCAGATGCACTTTAAGTTTTCAAATGGCTTATATTCCTGAGCCTGCTAATTTTTCTTCAAATAACTTCAGCTTTTTTATAGGCAGATAATCACATTGATTTAATTCAGGATTTTAATGCCTAAAACACAAAGTTGTTGTTGTTTTTAACTTTTAAAATGTATTTATTGATTTTGAGGGGGTGGGGGAGAAACATCGACTTGTTCCATTCTATGCATTCATTGGTTGATTCTTTTTTTATTTAAATATATTTTATTGATTTTTTACAAGAGGAAGGGAGAGGGACAGAGAGTTAGAAACATCGATGAGAGAGAAATATCGATCAGCTGCCTCCCGCACACCTCCCACTGGGGATGCACCCTCAACCAAGGTGGTACATGCCGACCGGAATCGAACCTGGGACCTTTCAGTCCGAAGGCCGACGCTCTATCCACTGAGCCAAACCGGTTACAGCTCATTGGTTGATTCTTGTATGTGCCCTAACCAGGGATCAAACCCACAACCTTGGCCTATCAGGATAAAGCTCTAAGAAACTGAGCTAGCCGACAGGCGAGAACACAAAGTTTTCATGGGCACTATTACTGGCTTAACATAGAAAGCCTCTACATTAAACATCTCCACTTCAAGGGGGGAGCTAAGAAAAACAGGAGAACAGTCTTCAGGTACTGCACTGGCTTTATCCACCACAGAAATCAACATGCTCATGGAATACAGATATTAACAGATTTGTTTAAACTTCTCAGCCATTTGCTACAGAATATGTACAAGTGGTTAATATTTTTGTGTTTCCATCTCACTTTTTAATTTTACTTTTAAATATGCTTTTTATTGGTTTCAGAGACAGGAAGGGATAGGGATAGAAACATCAGTGATGCAAGAAAATCATAGATCAGCTGCCTCCTGCACGTCCCCTACTGGGGATCAAGCCTGCAACCCGGGCATGTGCCCGGACTGGGAATCAAACCGTGACCTCCTGGATCATGGGTAGACACTCAACCACTGAGCAACACCAGCCAGCCTCATCTCACTTTTTTAAAAATATATTTTATTGATTTTTTACAGAGAGGAAGGGAGAGGGACAGAGAGTTAGAAACATCGATGAGAGAGAAATATCGATCAGCTGCCTCCTGCACACCTCCCACTGGGGATGTGCCCGCAACCAAGGTACATGCCCTTGACTGGAATCGAACCTAGGACCCTTTAGTCCACAGGCCGACGCTCTATCCACTGAGCAAAACCGGTGAGGGCTCATCTCACTTTTTTAAACCATGTATCTATGCTCAAGTTCTAACAGAATTTTTAAAATCCTCACCAAAAATCCAATCCAGGACCAGAGCCATCCTCTTTAGCACTATGCAACAGTCTAATTCAGATTTACAAACCTTACTTTTGTTTTGAAAGCTAATGGAAGGAAAATAGCTTTTCTGTTTTGGATTTCATTCCTGGGGAAATGGAAATAGATGCAAGACTTCAAGGTTATACACTACAGAGAAAACATCCTGTCCACTTCTAGCATGCTCACAGCTAATGGCCAAACCACCTGCAGAACTCTCATTTGTTCAGTCTCAGATGTTGCCCATAAATTCAAGATTGTGCTGTTTCATTTTATTTATTTTAGAACAGTCACCTTGTATCCAACTGATTCAGCCCACTTCTGCTGCCTAAGTGTTAACATGTTAAACTGTTAAATTGTACGTGTATTTGTATTTGTGTGTATATATTGGAAGCTGGGTGGCTCATAGACGACAAGGCTGAGAGAATCAACACCGGGGATTTCTGAAAGGAAAGGGCAAGGTAGGAATGTTGGGTGACACAAACTTCTGTCTAGATGGTTTAAATATATTTTTATTGAATTCAGAGAGAGGGACAGAGAAAAAGAAACCTCAATGATGAGAATCATTGATGGGCTGCCTCCTGCAAACCCCCTACTAGGGATCAAGCCCAAAACTCAGGGATGTGCCCTGACCAGGAATGGAACTTCGACCTCCCAGTTTCATAGGTCAATGCTCAACCACTGACTCACACTGGCCAAGTTTCTGTCTAGATCAGCCGTGGGCAAACTACGGCCCGCGGGCCGGATCCGGCCCGTTTGAAATGAATAAAACTAAAAAAAAAAAAGACTGTACCCTTTTATGTAATGATGTTTACTTTGAATTTATATTAGTTCACACAAACACTCCATCCATGCTTTTGTTCCGGCCCTCCGGTCCAGTTTAAGAACCCATTGTGGCCCTCGAGTCAAAAAGTTTGCCCACCCCTGGTCTAGATCTTTTTTTTTTTTTTTTAATTTTTATTGATTTCAGAGAGGAAGGGAGAGGGTAGATAGGTAGAAACATCAATGATGAGAGAGAATCATTGATTGGCTGCCTCCTGCACGCCCCCTATTGGGGATCAAGCCCACAACCCGGGTACGTGCCCTTGACTGGAATCAAACCCGGAAACCCTCAGTCCGCAGGCCAATGCTCTATCCACTGAGCCAAACCAGTTAGGGCTGTCTAGATCTTTTAATCCCAGATATGGTTCTCTCAGTAAGCACTCTCCCTGGACTAAGTACTAAACTAATAAAAAGCTTTTATTTTAGAGAGATTATGGAGGGAAGAAGTATGTATTTTTAAAGTATCAAGTAGCTAAAAAAAAGACAACTAAAACTTTGAACTGCAAGATTTAGAAAAGTTCTTTTAAAAACTCTACTTGCAGTCCTGGCTAGTGTGGCTTAATTGGTTGAGCATCGTCCATGCACCAAAAGGCCGTTGATTTGATTTCCAGTTAGTGCACACACACAGGTTGTGGGTTTGATCCCTGTTGTGGTGCAACCGGATCTATGTTTCTCTCCTGATTGATATTTCTCTCTCATCATCGATGTTTCTGTCTCTCACCCTTCCTCTCTCTCTAAAAATTAAAACATATTAATGTTAAAAATCTACTTGCCTCTGAGTTTCCTAAATTAAAAATAACATCTGTGCAGCCCTGGCCAGTGTGGCTCACTTAGTTGGGCATCATCCCATGCACCGAAAGGCTGCTGGCTCCATTCCAGGGCATATGCTCAGTTATGGGCTCGATCCCCAGAAGGGGACATGCAGGAGGCAGCTGATCAATGTTTTGCTCTCACATCCATGTTTCTCTCCCTCTCCCTTCTCTCTTCCTCTAAATCAGTAATAATATCTTTGGGGGGAAAATAACATCTGTTCAGTACTCACTGTTGCCCTGCATATCAAAGAACATATGTTTGAATACTCTCCTTAAAACTAACACAAGTGTGAGGTTACCAAGAGCAAATACCAAGCATGCACACACCAACAAGTGTTTGCTGTTCTGTGCTATATGTTTAACATTTATTTCTTTTAAGGCACTGAGAATTTCAAAATAGTACAACTCTCTCCAACTTGGTCTCTAAATCTGCTATTTAAATTAAAGGCTGGCAGGCCTCAACATTCATGCTGTAAAGCCAGACAAGTGCTCCGATTAAACAGGACTCACAGCTATGGAATGCCAAAAGTGGCAAGGATCCCAAAGAGATCTATCTCTTCTAGCCTCATCTTCTCTCACACACACACACACACACACACACACACACAGTTGATTTAATAAGAGTCACTCAAGCTTCCTAAAGGAAGTTCTTTAGACTATATTCATACTTGTTATGATACAGCAATAATGAGAGAAAGATTGAAAATATCCTGATGAAAGACACTGTCCTAAAATACAAGCTATTAAAATTACCAACCCTGTACAAACCTACACCCATTCTTATTTGACAACAGAAAGAAAATACCCTGAAGACTACCTGTTGTCCTACTTAAAACCAAGCAGCATAGAAAAGAGCAAATATATCATATGCTAGGCTACAATGATCTCTATTTTAGAAATCAATGACCAACTTCAGTTCAAAGGAACAAATTTCTATTATCAGCCTGTTTCCAAAGCACAGAAATAAGAGGCAAGCTAACAAGTGAAACCGAAAAAACTTTCATTGACCAGAATCTTTAAAATACCAAAATTCATTTCTAGACTTAAAAAAAAAATTCCTGTTAATACTCTGCTTAAAATCTTCACCAATTACTATCAGTGCCTGCAGTACAAAACTCCTTCAACCTGCCCACCCATCTGCAGATTCCCCTCTGCCTCTTCCTAGGCCTCCCAATCCTAGGACTCCACGCACAGTCATTAACACTCAGTAAGTTCTCTGAATGATGTGGTTTTACAGCTCCATGCCTTTGCCCAGTACCCTTCTCTCCACCTAGAATGTCCTTCAACTCTGTCTGAAAACACCTCCTCATGTTTCAAAACCAAGGTCAAGCTTCATCTCTCACAACAGCCGTGTTTCCAAGTGGACTGCACATTGCTCTGTCTCTGACACTTATAGGTTCACAAAGTTATCCTCCCTCTCCTAGAATAGGAGAAGTCATGTCTCAATTCTCTTGGTAGCATCTTTACTGCTTTGCAAAGCGTCTGACAGAGAAATGGCACTCAAAATATTTGATCAGAAAAAAGACTTAGAAAACACTGGGATACCATTTCACATCCATTATATTGGCAAATATTAGAAAGCTAGACAAGTGTTGGTTTTGATAGAAAAAAACAAAACAAAAAACAGTAAGTCTTAAATGCTGTTAATGGAAATGTAAAATTTGCTACCACCACTTTGAAGAGTAAGCTTTTCTTCTCTAGCAAAGCTAATGATTGTCACGACCACTAAGACCAGCAATTCTGCTTCAGGTTACAGACATTAACCACTATTTGCCAAACGTGGTGCCTGATTAGCATATTTTTTAAATGAGGGGATATACATATACATATCTCAGGGGTGCATCTCACAAACATATGGGTAAATATCATTTTTGTAAAAGTACAGTGTCTAGTATGCATATATAAAACATATATGCTGGGTATGAACATAAAGTACAATTCTTGTTGTATCTACTAAATAAAAAAGCCTGCCCACCCATCTGCACACATATGTGCTCAAAAAGACATTCATAAATGTTCATTACAGCAATGTATATAATGCTGAAAAACTGGAAATAACCAAAATGTACAATAACAAAATAGATATGTAAAATAAAGTACATGCATGTAACTTATTATAAATGAATTAAAAGCAAAGTTGAGCTACTTCTATCAACATCGATGAATCCCAAAGGTAATACTGAAATAAAATGTATGACATCATTTATTTACAAATGCATTAACAATACTACCTATTACTTATGGATATGCACATATATAAGAAAGTAAAAAAATAATTGAAAGATTTCACATGGGGCTTCATTTTAACTTCAGGTCTTATTTCCTTTTTTAAAACATATTTTTTTATTGATTTTAGAGAGAGGAAGGGAGAGGGATAGAGAGATAAAACCATTGATGAGAGAGAAACATCAACTGGCTGCCTCCTGCACACTCTCCACTAGGGATTGAGCCCACAACTCGGGCATGTGTCCTGACTGGGAATCAAGCCTTGACTTCCAGGTTAAGGGTCCATCTGTACTCACCATTCCACATTTTCTAAGGGCAGAAAAGTGGATTCATCTATTTTTAAAAGATTTTAATATGGCCACAGCATTCAGACAAGAAGAAATAAAAGGCAACCAAATTGGAAAGGAAGTAGTAAAACAGTCATTTGCAGATGACATAATACTGTATATAGAGAACCCTAAAGATCCCACCATAAAACTACCAGAACTGATAAAGAAATTCAGTAAAATAGCAGGATACAAAATAAATATTCAAAAATCAATCGCATTTTTACACACTTATAATGAATTACCAGAAAGGGAAACTAAGAAAACAATCCCATTTATAACTGCCAAAAAAACAAACCCAAAAAAACAAACAACACTATGAATAAATTTAACCAAGGAGGTAAAAGACCTGTACTCAGAAAATTATAAGACACTGAGGAAAGAAACTGAAGGTACAAGTAAATGAAAGCATATACAGTGTTATAAATAGGAAGAATTAACATGATTAAAATGCCAATACTACCCAGAGCAATCCATAGATAGACTCAATGCAATTCCTATCAAAATGGTAATGGTGTTTTTTTCACAAAACTAGAATAATCCAAAAATGTATATGGAATCACAAAAGACCCTGAATAGCCACAACAATCTTGAGAAAGAAACAAAGTTGGAGGGATCACACTACCTGATATCAAACTATACTACAAGGCAATAGTAATTGAAACAGATTGGTACTGGCATAAAAACAGACAGAGATCAGTGAAATAGAATAAAGAGCCCAGAAATAAACGCACACCTATATGGTCAATTAATATATGACAAAGGAAGATATATATATTATCTCCTATCTAATAAAAGACAAAAAGGGTAATTAACCATACCTCCACTACACTTCCCGTTGGCTAATCAGGGCGATATGCAATTTAACTGCCAACAAAGATGGCGGCCAGCAAGATGGCAGCCGGCAGCCACGCAGCTGAAGCGAACATGAGGCTTCCTTGCTCCAGTGATGGAGGAAGCCAAGGTTCCCCGCCTGCCGCGGCCCGGCTCTGAGCCCGAAAGCAACAATGTTTCAATTATAGAAGCTAAACAAACCCAGATACCTGCTTTCAGCAGGCCGTGGCCTCAGAGCTGGGAGCGCCAGTGACGGCAACAATGTTTCAATTATAGAAGGTAAATAAATCCCAGAAAAGAAAAAAAAAGAAAAAAAGGAGAGGCTGGGAGCTTCAGTCCCCGCCAGCCTGAAAACGGCCCTCAGCCCCTCACCCAGACTGGCCAGGCACCCCAGTGGGGACCCCCACCC
>NW_005360677.1:1247074-1270355 GCF_000412655.1 Myotis brandtii
AAATATAAGCAAATAAGTAGCAGAGGACCTGAATAGACACTTCTCCAGAGAACATACAGATACCCTAGACAGATGAAAAGATGCTCAATATCACTAATCATCAGAGAAGTGCGAAAACCACAATGAGATATCTCACACCTGTCAGAATGGCTATCATCAATAAACAAGTGTTGGCAAGGATGTGGAGGAAAAGGGACCCCTCGTGCACCCTTGGGGGAATGCAGCATTGGTGCGGCCACTACGGAAAACAGTATGGAGGTTCCTCAAAAAATTAAAAATGGAACTGTCTTATGACTCAGCAATTCCACTTCTGGGTATATACCCAAAGAAACCCAAAACAATAATTTGAAAGAAAATATGCACCACCCTGGTCAGTATGGCTTAGTTGGTTGAGCATTGTCCCATGCAGGCTTGATCGCCAGTGTGGGGTATGCAGGAGGCAGCCGATCAATGACCCTCTCTTATCACTGATGTTTCTCTCTCTCTCTCCCTCTCCCTTCCTCTCTGAAATAAATTTTTTTTTAAAAAGAAAAATTTTTTTTCCAATTTCTATTGAACAAAAAACATAATACTGCCATATTATGCAATTTTATCTGAATCACCCGTATCAACTAACTTCCAGAATAAGATGAAGTTTTACTCATAAAAATGTGACAACTGAAAGAAAAAGTGCCCCCTGGCCAGTATGGCTCAGTTAGTTGGAGCATCCATCTCATACACCAGCAGGTGGTGAGTTCTAATCCTGGTCAGGGCACATACTGAAGATTTTGGGTTCTATCCCAGGTAAGGGCACGTGAAAGAAGCAACTGATCAATGTTTCTCTCTCACATCGATGTTTCTCTCTCCCCGCCTTCCTCTCTCTCTAAAATCAATTTAAAAAAACTAAAAATGTTGAAAAGAAAAAGGATCTATGCCCAGCCAGTGTGCCTCAGAGGCTGAGCGCCAACCCAGGAACCAACAGGTTGCTGGTTCAATTCCCAGTCAGGGCACATGCCCGGGTTGCAGGCTCGATCCCTAGTGGGGTGTGTGCAGGAGGCAGCTGATTGATTGATGATGCTCCTCTCTCATGGATGTTTCTCTCTCTCTATCCCTCTCCTTTCTCCTCTCTGTAAAAATCAATAAAAACCTTTAAAAAATAAAAATAAATAAAAGAAAAAGGATCTACAATAAGGCCAAGTTAAAAGCCTACCACTATATTTTAATCAAATATTACTGCCAACCTAGAATTGGTTCTGCAATATTAATCATAATTTAAAACAGCCCTCTCTTGCTACTGAACAAGCTTAGACACTTTTTATGCAACTATATGTTAACTGTTTGAAAGAATTCGAACAAGGGCCTTACCCCACCTACTAAACCATACTGCCTTTCAAGAGGTACTCTATATTGCCTGGTCAGTGTGGCTTAGTTGGTTGAGCATATCCCAAGAGGTTGCCGGTTCGATTCCCAGTCAGGGCACATGCCTGGGTTGCAGGCTCAATTCCCAATAGGGGGCATACAGGAGGCAGCCTAACCATGTTTCTCTCTCATCAATGTTTCTATCTCTTCCTCTCTCTCTAAAAAATCAATAAAAACATACTGGGGGGAAAAAAAAGAAATACTCTATATCAGTGGTTCTCAACCTTCCTAATGCCGTGACCCTTTAATACAGTTCCTCATGTTGTGGTGACCCCCAACCATAAAATTATTTTCGTTGCTACTTCATAACTGTAATTTTGCTACTGTTATGAATCATAATGTAAATATCTGATATGCAGAATGTATTTTCATTGTTACAAATTGAACATAATTAAAGCATAGTGATTAATCACAAAAACAATATGTAATTATATATGTGTTTTCCGATGGTCTTAGGCGACCCCTGTGAAAGGGTCATTCGACCCCCAAAGGGGTCGCGACCCACAGGTTGAGAACCACTGCTCTATATGAAAAATAAAATTGAAACAAGACATGAGGGAACCATAAGATTCCTTCTTATAAAACATATAATGAACAGATACACACTTGCCCCAAAGAACAAAATCAACTTAAGTTGGCTGCTCCTCATTACCAGACAAGGACGGTGACATCTCACCTCAATTCCAGCATCTGTAATTATGGCAACAACTGACGCTGTCATAGAGTTGGTCAAGCATGGTAAACAAAGCATTTGAATTCTCAGGTCAGCAGGTGATGAGTTAACACTCTATAGCATTTTAATCATTAAAATTTCACAATACTTAACCCCTTGAGTGCCGGGGAGCGCAACGGCGCTCCTCCTGTCTTTCGCCAAAAGTGCCGGGAGCGCTATCAAAGCTTCGAAATGGCGTCCAGTTCTAAGTCTGCTTTTATTAGTGATGATGATATTGCTAAATATGTCAATGTAGTAAAGGTTTCCTTAAGTTTTTGAATATGTAACTTCATTTACTTGTGATTCATAATTTTTTTCCTAAACTGCTGTAAAATCAGCAAAAATGCCTTGGCAATTTTAGCATAGTTCCTAGGATACTGGTTGGCACTCAGAAGGTTAATTCTAGGAATGCATTTCTAGAAAGGAAAGGGCAACAAGTGTTACTGGCATAAGATAGGGGCTTTTTCTACTCTAACTTTTATTAATGCAGGTTTCTAAATATGAAGCAACATCTTATTACCATATTTCAAAGTCAGAAAGGAAGATGTCAAGGTTTTCTATTTCATACTTCTAAATGCCCTAGTAAATATTCATACCAAGAAAGTAATAAACTGCAGAACTTATTTTAACTATCCATATCTATCTGTAAAGATAATTATATTCAAAATAAGATTTTAAATTTGTTAAAAACTATTTTCAATTCTCTATTCCCTAGAAGGCAATACATATGACTATGAAAGTTTTTTACATTTTATATATGAATACAACCAGAGTTATATACAAAATGTCTACAAATAAAATCAGAATGTTCAAGTTGCAATGACTTAGAATCATCCAGCCAACGCCTTATTCCCTAGGTAAGGAAACAGATACCCAAAAAGGAAGTGAAAGGCACAAGGCCCCATGGCACTGAGCAGCAGAGCCAAGGGCAAGAACCCTGGATGGTCTACCAGGCAATTTTCACACTAGACGTTGCCTTTCCTCTACCAAACTCCTACATTAGGTCCTCAAGCTAAAGTTTGAAGATGCCAGCTAAACTATAAATAAAAAGAACCAAGTTAATATTTCTTCTTTTCCCTTAATGCCCAAAAGTAAATAATTTTATCATATAAGCCCCGTCTTCTAGCAAAGCAGAACCTAGAAGACACTGGATAAAGGTAAGAGAAATTTTATGAACTGGCATTCAAGGCATGGGTCATTTTATGGGAAGCCAGGCCTAAATGATGCTCCAAATACGTAAATAAAAGAAAAAATAAAACTTAACATTCACTGTGGCAGACACTGCTGGTGAACCAACCCAGTATCTATTCTCCCCTTCTTCCTTACTAATAAAACTCTGATTTTATTAAAGGCAGTTCAAAAGCAATGGTTCTTAGCCTCTCTTGCACCTAGGTTAGCTGACATCTCTTGCCCAGGATAAAAGTGCAATTTGTAAGGAAGATCACCCAGAAAAGCTTCTTAAAAGTTGGGGGAGAGGGGGTACAAGTCCTGGCCAGGTGGGTCAGTTGACTGGAGTGTCATTCTGATGTGCCAAGGTTATGGATTCAATTCCTGGTCAGGGCACATGCAAGAGTCAACAGATAAGTGCATGATCAACAAATGAATGTTTCTGTTTCTCTCTCTCTCTCATCAACTAAAAAAAAAAGCTGGAGGGTGATAAAGTCTTAGCTAGTTCTTATACCTTTGCCTTCCTCACCCTTTTCTTCCTCCTCCTGCAGGAAACATTAATGTTATGGTAGGAGTGACCCCTTGAAAAACTAAGCCACGCATTAAGTCTGGGTAAAAAGACAGAAGGAATCTGGGTCCCTAATGACATCAACCTTGCCCTTATGTGCCTACCTGCTGACTCCATGTTATAGCTACATTATTTCAGATCTGTTACTAGCAGCCAACTAGTTATTCACTAAGCAATTGCTGAGTTATTCACTAAGCAATTACATACTAAATGTATTTACATATACTATTTCATGATTGTTCAAGCAATCCTATAATGTGGTATTTTCTTCATGTTTTGGATGAGGAAACAAAGGCAGATGCAATTCAAATCTGTGACTGAACCAATGGTCAATCCACTCTATTTTACTTTTCAAATGTAGTACATATCTGAAAAAAATAGTTATGCACTCCAAAGTATTATCTTAATCATTTCTCATAAAATGTGTCACAAAATCATGCATTCCCTCTATAAAAACCATTAAGCCCAGCCAGTGTAGCTCAGTTGTTGAGCACTGACCTATAAAGCAGAAGGTCATGGTTTGATTCCCGATCACAACACATGCCCAGGTTGCATGCTTGATCTCCAGTGTGGGGCGTGCAGAAGGCAGCCGATCAATGATTCTCTCTCTTCACTGATGTTTCTATCTCTCTCCCTCTCCCTTCCTCTCTGAAATCAATAAAAATATATTTAAAAAACAACAACATTAAAACCCTGCCAACTCATAATCAGATTTTAACAACCTCTATGGGTATATTCTTTACTAAGAGTCCTCCTTTGGTTGACAGATGATGAGAGATCATACCTCCAACTAAGTATCAGATGTAGCCCTGAGTGTCCATTAAATCCTAAATTGGAAAAAGCTAGCCTATTCAAATTACAGCAACCCTCATAATCTTGGTCACACACACTGCACTATAAAACTACATTCTTAACAGGGACTAAGTTACAACCTCTGATCTTTAAATCAAGCTAAGCCACCAGACATCTCCCATCCTCACAGGTACCCTCCTGCCCTTCTGCATATTTAGCTCCTGCCTCTATGACATTCAGCTTCCTTCAGGAAACCTTCTCAAGGCTTGATACACTCAACTCCACACTATTCCAAGGTCCTACCCTCTTTTTAAACTTATTTTTACGCTTTTAAGTGCCTATAGTCTTTATTTGTGTAGTAGCTTTATACAGCTGACCCTTGAACAATGCAGGAGCTAGGGGTGCTAACCCCTTGCACAATCAAAAACCCATGTATAACTTTACTTATTTATTTATTTGTTAATCCTTCACCCGAGGATATTTTTCCATTGATTTTTAGGGAGAGTGGAAAAGAGAGGGAAAGACAGAGAGAAACATCAATGTGAGAGAAACACATCAATTGGTTGCCTCCTGCACATGCCCTGACCAGGGCCTGGGCCGGGAAGAAGCCTGCAATCAAGGTATGTGCCCTTGAGAATCGAACCGGGAACTCTTTGGTCCACAAGCCGACGCTCTTATCCATTTGAGCCAAACCAGCTAATTTTTTAAAAAAACTGATTTCAGAGAGGAAGGGAGAGGGAGAGAGAGATAGAAACATCAATGATGAGAGAGAATCATTGATTGGCTGCCTCCTGCACGCCCCACACTGGGGATCAAGCCGGCAACCCAGGCATGTGCCCTGACTGGGAATTGAACTGTGACCTCTTGTTCATAGGTTCACACTCAACCACTGAGCAACACCACCTGGGCCATGTATAACTTTTGCCTCCCTGAAAACATAACTTCTAATAGCCTACTGTTGACTGAAAGCCTTAGAGATAATGTAAATGGGCAATTAACATACTTTGTTTGTTATATGTATTATAAAATAAAGCTAGAAAAAGAAAATGTTAAAATCACGAGAGAAATTACATTTACAGTACTGTATGTAGTAATTGAAAAAAAATCCACATTTAAGTGGATCTGTGCAGTCCAAACCCATGTTATTCAAGGATCAATTGTATCTCCGTGTTATAGTCCTATTCGTTTTTATATAAAATTAACAGAAGCACAGGGTTAATAATAGGATTTAATAACTTATCTTTAAATAGACTTATTCAAGAGAACAGAAAAAGCTCTCAAGATTAAAAAATGAGCAGCTGTGCCTTTTAGGTCTTCATAAAACCATGTAGAATAAATATTAACAGTGCTTAGTTAGATTCAGAATAACAGAAGCCAAAAGTAAACTTGTGATTTAACTCCTCAAGCTTCAGTAAAGTATTAATAAATTTAATGTTTTTAATTAAAAGAAAATTTTTAAAAATTTAAAAATTTATTCTGCTACTCTTCACTCCTTTTCCAAGGCCTCCCAAGGCCTGCTTTACACAGAAATGGAATAACTCAATACTTACCATTTTGTTCCCACCAACAATATGATTAAAAAGAAAGGCAGGCAGCTCGGCCACCGACATGCCATCCAGACTGAGGAAGACCTGAAAACTTCGGGGCCACATGAGCCACGGCCACGGCCACATCGGCAAGCACAGGAAGCACAGGGGGCCGAGGTAATGCTGGCGGCTTGCATCGTCACAGGATCAACTTCGACAAATATCACCCAGGCTACTTTGGGAAAGTGGGTATGATGGTATGAGGCATTACCACTTAAAGAGGAACCAGAGCTTCTGCCCAACTGTCAACCTTGATAAACTGTGGACCTTGGTCAGTGAGTAGACACAGGCAAATGCTGCCAAGAGCAAGACTGGAGTTGCTCCTATCACTGATGTGGTGTGATCCAGCTACTACAAAGTTCTAGGGAAGGGAAAGCTCCCAAAGCAGCCTGTCACTGTAAAGGCCAAGTTCTTCAGCAGAAGAGCCAAGGAGAATATTAAGGGTGTTGGTGGGGCCTGTGTTCTGGTAGCTTGAAGCTACATGGAGGGGAAGTTCATTAAAATGTCCACAAGTAAAAAAAAAAAAAAGAAAGAAAGGCAAAAGACTTTGCATATAAAAAACAAAATTTGTAACAGTTTTACATTTTATTTTAAAAGCCAGAATTCTGGCATTGAAGTCTAGTCTTCTAGCTTGAAATAAAGATAACTGCTTTATTAATGAAATATTCTAACAATGGGTCCCCACTATCAGCTGTCCAGAGTCAATTCCGTGCCTGATAAAAATAACATTTAATACAGCATATCCTATAGCCCAAGAAGTCAACTGCTATCCATTGTATTTCCTCGTCTCCACACAAAAGGAGGCACTACATTCTTTCATCATATCAATGACACAACACTGTTTTATGACACAACATGAAAGAAAAAAGCTGACAATCAAAATGTGACTCACCACCAATTGGAAGACATCTCAATTTCAAGGATGTTAAGATGCAAGAAAAAATGTCTTAGAAGCTGTAACATATAGTACAAATCTGACATTCTTTACTAACATAAAAACATTTGCCATCTTCACACCCCACCAATTTTCTTTCTTGGCTAAGAGTATATTTACATGGTTTATTGTATAATTCAATTCAATCTGATTCAAATATTTTATCAAAGGTCATAGTATTATGCCAACACTATGCTAAGGACAAATAAAGTACATCCTAGACTTTATAACAACATGACAACTTCTCTTCCAACATAGAGTAGCCCCCTTATCTGTGGAGAATATGTTCCAAGACTCTCTGGTGGATGCCTAAGACCTCAGAGAGTACCAAACCCTATATATACTGTTTTTCCTATACTTATCTTTTCACTTAAAGGAAGCACTTTACAGCTTCTCTTTGGCATGTCTGAATTACCAACATCACTACTCTTGTATTTTGAAGTCATCATTAAGTAAAATAAGGATTACTGCCCTGGCTGATTTGGCTCAGTGGATAGAGTGTGGGCTTGTGGACTGAAGGGTTCCGGGTTCGATTCTGGTCAAGGGCACATGCCCGGGTTGCGGGCTCAATCCCGGCGTGCAGGAGACAGCCAGTTGATGATTCTCTCTCATTATGGATGTTTCTCTCTCTCTCCCTCTCCTTTCCTCTCTGAAATCAATAAAAAATACATTTAAAAAATAAAATAAGATATGGGTTACTTGCACGTTAAAAGGGATAAAAGCATAAGAAAGCGTAGTTGGCTCCAAACCCATCGCTAGGACGACTTACTCATGATCTCAACACTCAACCAACCTGTGTAGCCCGGGTTTTTATCTCAAAAAAAAATGGGTCATAACATCTCAAAGCAAGATGCTACAAGAATAAATGTTAGAATGAGAAGTATCACATTACTGAACAAGTTATTAGAGAACAAGAAAGGTAGAAATGAGGATAGAATGGGCCAGCAGGATAGAATTTAGCTACTTGCTACTAAAAGATTTTTTGAAAAAAGTACAAAGGTGAATCTGAAAAAAGTTAGAAACCATTAATAGTATTAGTTCTATTTAGTAAAAGTGGCTCACTAAGGTGAATGGACAAACAAACCGGTACATTCAAACAATGGAATATTACTCAGTGCTAAAAAGAAATGAGTTATCAAGCCATGAAAAGACATGAAAGAAATTTAAATGCACATTACTAAGTGAAAGAAGCCTATCTGAAAAGGCTTTATATACTGTATGACTCCAACTATATGACATATGGAAAAGGCAAAACTACAGAGACAGTAAAAAAATCAGTAGCTGCCAGGGAGTGGTGTGAACTAGGTGGAGCACAGAGGATTTCAGGGCAGTGAAAATACTCTATGATACTGTAACGGTGGTTACAAGCCATTATACATTTGTCCAAACCCATAGGATGTACACCACCAAGAGTGAACCCTAATGTAAACTATTTTGGATGATAATGATGTGTTAATGTAAGTTTATCAATTATAACAAATGCATCACTCTGGTGAGGGATGTTGATAATGGAGCAGGCTATTCATGAATGGGGGGCAAGAAGGATATGGGAAATACCTTTCTATACTTCCTTCCATTTTGATATGACCCTAAAAGTTCTCTAAAAAAATAGTCTTGATTTTAAAAAAGGGCTATTGGGCATGTAAACTTCAGAAAGTAAGCAACGGAAAAGAGGTTACAAAGAAAACAGCTGAGCCCTGGCTAGTGTGGCTAAGTTGGGCGTTGTCCTGTGCATTGCTAGTTTGATGGTCAGCAAACATGCCCAGGTTGTGGGCTTGATCGCCTATGGGGGGAGTGCAGGAGGCAGCTGATCCCTGTTTTGTTCATATCAATGCTTCTCTCTCCCTTTCCCTTCCTCCCTTCCTCTCCCTCTCTCTACCTCTCCCCCCCCCCCCCAAAAAAAAAAAAAATTTAAAAAATGCAAAACAGCTGAACACCTGCCCAGGGTCATCAAGACACTAGGATGACCCCAAGTGTCACACTATTGACTCTTAACATCTACATGACATCCAGATGCTGGCAAAGGACAAAGGTCTGAATATGTACCATCAAGGTAACCAAATCAATCAACAGCTGGTTATAAACACTTCTGACTTATATACAACACAAAAACCCAGGTGTCCCCTTGAGTTGATACATAAATTCTGAACTGCCCTCTACAATCTCAAAATAAATAATTTATTACCACTATAGTATTTGTAACTAATGAGATATTTCCCACTAACATTCAGTTTCTACCTTGTTTCCTCACTATTTTCAAGGAAGTCCCTGAGAAATAAATACTTTGGCTTAACTTTTTAACCTACATCAAATGGGTTAGGCAAAATTTTAATATCTTACTGCTGCTTTATAGCGTTGGCTCTAAATATACTCTGCTCAAGAAAATAAAGCATTGTATATACTTTTAAAAAATATATTTTTATTGATTTCAGAGAGGAAAGGAGAGGGAGAGAGAGATAGAAATATCAATGATGAGAGAGAATCACTGATTGCTGCCTCCTGCACACCCACACTGGGGATCGAGCCTGCTACCCGGGCATGTGCCCTGACTGGGAATTGGTCGGACGCTCAATCACTGAGCAACACTGGTCGGGCTAAAGAAACCAATTTTACTGTAGGCTAAATAATATAAATAAGAGTTTAGTTCCTGCAGTATCTCATCAGCATTGTAACAAAATGACTTTTGATAACCTGCTCTAGTTAGTAACAAAAAGATACACTGAATGTAATAGCATTTTATATTACCTTAGCCCCAAGTTATCTTTCTGATCTAAAACTTTTTAAGATAATAGATTTCCTTTAGTTTTAATGCTCTTAATAGATTTGCAACTCATCCTAAGTTTATCTTCATTTTCACATATAAATGTTATAGATCTAAAAACAGCCAAATGTAGAAAGTTAAATTTACCATGCAAATAGCTAAACAAATCCACCAAATCTGTGTGCTTCTAGACCACATCCTCATACATTTATATCTGATCTTATTTCCAACGAGGCAGTACCAATTACACTTCATTCAAAATCAAATATAACTTCTATACAAAAGCCACTAACAACTAAGATGAATGCACTGCTACATTAATTATCAAAAGTTAACAACAATTACTCCCTCCAGAGATGAAGTGTAATTCTTCCAGCTCCCTTGAGTGTCACCTTAACTACACACTTAGTGACTAGCTTCCAAAGAATAGAATACAGAGGAAAAAAACAGTAACTTTACAGTGGAGAAACCTGGCAAGCACCACCTTAGTCACGTGGATCAAGGTTACCATAACCTGTGCAGTCATGAGGGGGCACTTCCCCTCTGTGGTATTCTTTCCAAACATCCACAATGAATCTGGCCAAATTTTAAAACCTTATTATGATGATGTCTAATCATGAGGGGGGTGGTGGTAGGGGGAAACCACATAAACAGAAATTGAGGAGCACTCCAAAAAAATACCTGACCAGTACTGCAAAACAATCAAGGTGATGCAAAACAGTGAACGCGTGAGGAACTTGACTAAGGAGACATGACGATGATATGTAATGTGGTATCCTGGACTGGATCCTGGAGCAGAAAAGAACATTCATGGAAAAACTGGTGAAATCTAAATAAAGCCTGGAGTTTAGTGTACCAACACTGGTTTCTTAGTTTTGACAAGATAAAATGGTAACATAGGCCCTCACCGGTTTGGTTCAGTGGATAGAGCATCAGCCTGTAGACTGAGGGGTCCCAGGTTCGATTCCAGTCAAGGGCATGTAACTTGGTTGCAGGCACATCCCCAGTAGGAGGTATGCAAGAGGCAGCTGGTCGATGTTTCTCTCTTTCTCATTGATGTTTCTAACTCTCTATCCCTCTCCCTTCCTCTCTGTAAAAAATCAATAAAAATATATTTTAAAAAAATGGTAACAGAGGTAATTTCTATATTATCTTCACAACTTTTCTGTAAATCTAAAATAAAAAGTTGAAAGATACTAAAACATGAAGTAAAACTGATCCACTATAGGCACTCAGAGCTTAAATATCAATAAAAATGTTGGCACCTAAATTTTCTGCAAAATATATATTTAAGATATCTGGAGAGTATTAAAAAGCATAATGGGAAAATATATAAATGCTTAAATACAGAACTGTTTCAAACTCTGACGGGATTGTATCCTGGCTCTGGGAATATTATTTTACTCAGTTATACTCCCATTCCCTAATTTACCTTTTAAAAAACAAAATATAGCCCTAGCTGGTTTGGTGCAGTAGGTAGAACGTTGGCCTGAGGACCAAGGGGTCCCGGGTTCGATTCCGGTCAAGGACACGTACCCTTGGTTGCAGGCTACTTCCTGGCCCAGGCCCTGGTTGGGGCTCGTGCAGGAGGCAACCAACTGATGTGTTTCTCTCACATCAATGTTTCAGTCTGTCTTTCCCTCTTTCTTCCACTCTCCCTAAAACTCAATGGGAAAATATCCTTAGGTGAGGATTAAAATTAAAAGTACGTAATTTAGGTAATTAAATATATAAAATTTTGAAAGGAACAGCATGCTGCCATTCTAGCCTGATCAAAGCTTCTATAAATCAGGCACTCATACGGTCTTATTTCATTTTTTAAATTGACAGAGCACATACAACTCAGACACCTCAAGAATACTAAAACATGCCCTCGCCAATTTGGCATGTGCGGGAAGAAGCAACTAACAGATATGTCTCTCTCACATCAATGTTTCTCTCTCTCTGTCTCTCCTCCCTTCCATTCTCTCTAAAAATCAATGGACAAATATCCTCAACACAAATATCCTCAACAACAACACAAAAAAGAGTTAAAAAATAATACAAAACACAATGCCATGTAATCTATTGTTGTACAGAGATACCAGAACGTTTATATAAAAACCTACTAAGTCATTTTGTTTTTATTTATGACTCTTAAATTCATAAACAAGATTAACTGAGGCATTAGGCTATCCTGTTTTAATTATATTTTTCACATAACAAAAGTGACCACTAAGTGGAGAAACTGATTTTATAATTCACTAATAAAAAAGTAGACATTTCAACTTTGGCTTTTTTTCCTATCAATAATAAAAACAAAGTTATCAGAATTTATAGCCAAGCATCAGTATTTCACAAACTGTTACATAAGGCCACAAATGATATTGCCTAGAAAGAATACAATTATTAATTTCAACTAGAGGAGCCCTTATATTCAGAAAGTAACCATTGCTTTGTAATACTATTATTTGCATTGCAAGTTTTCTCCACATAGAAAAACATGCTAAAATCTATGTAAGATTTTAAAATTTCACTTTAAATAATAAAATGTCATCAGAACTTCATCAGAGTTGACAAAACACTATAAGAATGACATTTAAGAACTAAAACAGCCAGAACAGACTAAAATCATTACATTTTATCCAATTCATTCAAATGAATAATAAGCCCAGCCGGAGTAGCTCAGTGGTTGTGTCAGCCTCTGAACCAGTAGGTCACGGTTTGATTCCTGGTCAAGGCACATGCCCGGGGTTGCGGGCTCCATCCCTGGTGTGGGGTATGCAGGAGGCAGCTGGTCAGTGATTCTCTCTTATCATTGATGTTTCTATCTCTCTTTCCCGCTCCCTTTCTCTCTGAAATCAATAAAAATATATTTTTTTAAAGAGTAATAAGCCCCAATTAAATGTGGATTTTTTTGGGGGGTGGGGTGGGGGTTGGGGTTTTTTGTTTTGATTTAGAGAGAGAAAGGAAGGAAGAGGGAGAAAGAGATAGTAACATCAATGTGAGAAAAACATCAATTGGCTGCCTCCTACATGCCCCCCACTGGGGACTGAACTGGCAGCCTGGGCATGTGCCCCGACCGGGGATTGAACCAGTGACCTTGTAGTACATAGGACAACGCTCAACCAACTGAGTCACATAAACCAAGGTAAGCCCCAAGTTAAAAGCACCCAAGTCATACACTATTTTTTTATTCTGTAAAAAATATAATTTCAAATTCTATTTCCCATCAATCAAATAAAAGGTAAGACGTATCTCTGTCAATTAAGATAATCTAGTTCAAAGGCTTGAATATATATAATTATACTAAGTCACCCCCCAAAAACAGAGAATAAGCACAAGCAGACATTTTATTCGTCATTCTTTGAATTATAAGATGCAAAGGGGCCAAAACTCAATGCCGGGAATGAGCTCCCATAGGAACAGGGGACTACTATTCCCTTTTACCTTTTCTGAAGAGCACAGGAGGATACTGGGTGATAGAGACCTCTAGACTTCCTACCTTGAGGACTTAAAGGAAATAGTTAGTAGCTTCTGAATCTCAGGAACACTGACAGGACTGTATAATATTAGCTTAGAAAAAACGAATTCTTCATAGACAAAGAGAGACCAATACCTTTAAAATATAAGAACACAAAATTCAGGTGCCACGTTCCAGTGTGCCTGACTTCACTAAAAATTAAAGCAAATCTAAGGCATAGCCTAGTTTTACATTCAGAAGGTATATAGCAAAGTTGTAAACTACTATACATTTTTAGCATAAATAAGTATATGAGTTTGATAAATAATTGCCTAGCTGCACAAAGTGAAATAAGCCAAGTATTCTCTGATTTCCAAATTCCTAGAAAAAAAGGACCTGGCTTCACTACTGCTTTTAATAACCTTGCATGTAAGATACTGTAAAGGATCTGGAAATACCTTCTCCCTAAAGGTTTATTTACGTATTTTCCTGCCAATGAATTTAACTGTCTTGCGTGATTTCTAGAAATTAGTCAAAATATAAGCTAGGGCCCTGGCCGGTTTGGCTCAGTGGATAGAGCATCAGCCTGCGGACTCAAGGGGCCCAGGTTCGATTCCGGTCAAGGGCATGTACCTTGGGTGCGGGCACATCCCCAGTAGGGAGTGTGCAGGAGGCAGCTGATCGATGTTTCTCTCTCACCGATGTTTCTAACTCTCTATCCCTCTCCCTTCCTCTCTGTAAAAAATCAATAAAATATATTTAACAAAATATATATATATATATAAGCTAGGAATACTAATAGAAAACAGACATATACATTTGAAATACTGTATGAAATGATAATATAGTCTTTACAAGCCACCAACAGTCTTCCTGATATATCACGGTTTACATGTTATAAAATTCTTAGCTAAGTCTCAAAGGAAAAGCCACATTAATTAAAGACAGAAAGAATCTGGTACCTAACTCTTCTAACCCAAGAGTTTACAGAAAAAAAGATAAAAGCAAATGTGTTCACAAAAGCATGAATGACTCAATACAGGTATACTTAAATATATGTCATTTGATAATCAAAGACAGCATTCAAGAACTGCTATTCTTTACTGCCAGGAAAAAATGGGCAGCAATCCAGATAATTAGACTAAAGAACACACTCAAAAGCCCTACTTCCTCTCCTCCTTCCACCCATAAAACAAATCTGACTTTAAAAAAAAAAAGTTTTTGTTTTTAATCCCTAAGAATACAAATGAATAGAAAGGCAAAATACAGGTTTTTCCCCCCTCTATATCAAGTTGGTAGCTATGGCGAATTGAATGAATTAGTTGGTAAAACTAACAGTTGCTAATGTCAAATTGTGTTGCCAAGGTCAATGATTCTGTTATCAAACATATATTATGTTCTACATTTTAATATACTTATATATACTCTAAAGCAATACTGAGATCAGCCACCAAGTTAAGATAGAGAGCTAAAACTCCTTTTGTCAGAAAAAGCCTCAAGCATTTAAAATGCATTTCCCTCCTATGCTCATCCATTTGAATGTAAATATAATTTGTAATAAAAATCTGAAATATCTAAGACCTACATCATGGCATGTTTTCATTGTAGGAGCCTTAGTTTGGATTAGTGATCTAACCAAGTACAGTGGTTCCTCCCCCACCCCCACCTCCTTATGCAGTTTCCCTTTCTGTGGTTTCAGTTATTCATGGTCAAAGTAATAAATGGAAAATTCTAGAAATAAACAATCCATAAATTTTAAACAGCATGCCTTTCTGAGTAGCATGACAAAATCTCAAAGTCACGCTCCACCCCACCCCAGGTGTGAATCATCCCTTTGTCCAGCATATCCCCGCTGTCCACACTACCTACCCATTAGTCATTTAGTAGCCATCTTGGTTATCAGATCTACTGTTAAGGTACTGCAGTGCTTGGGTTCAAGTAATCCTTATTTTACTAATAATGAATGGGCCCTAAACACAAGAGTAGTGATGCTGGCAATTCAGATAGGCCAAAGAGAAGCTGGTAAGGGTATGTATGCATAGGCAAAAACATAGTATAAGTAGGGCTCAGTACTATCTGCAGTTTTAGGCATCCAGTGGGAGTCTTAGAACATATACCCTGCTGGTAAGGGGGGGACGACTGTACCAGCTGACAGTTGTGGGACCCAAAAGCTATACATAAGTTACCATTTGTTAATAATAATAATTTTTTTTAATCCAGTTTATTTTCCTATGGAGTGAAATAAAAGGGGTTATGTAGTTTCAAAACTTTGTTGCTAAATTAGGAGATTTACTAATTTATTCACAGATTTAGATAAATAACTAGCAAAAGAGCAAAGATGCAGTACTCTCTATAAGACCATAAAACAATATATGCAACTACATAACACCTGGTGGTCTCTCATAGACATGATTCCTACCAAATCAACCTCCTACAGACAGACACTACACTGGAAATGTTTATCTGCATTTTTTAATTTTTAAAATTAATCTTTCAGAAATTGTCTGTGTAATATAAAGTCAACTGATTGAAAGCACTATCCAGATAACCAAAGTTATACTGGCACAATTTAAATGAAACAACTACATTTATTTTCACTAATATAAGTAGTACTCCAATTGCTTTTAAGGTAACACGAACCAGGCACATGCTGTATCTAATTTTCTATTTATATTACCTCAACTAAGATTTTACAATCCAAGAAACCTTGAACCCCAACCGGGTATCTCAGATAGCTAGAGCATAATCCTGATATACAAGGTTACAGGTTTGAACCCCAATCAGGGCACATACAAGAACCAACTAATAAACATATCATTATCAATAAATGGAACAAAAAAAATCAATGTTTCTCTCTCTCTAAAAATCAATTAAATAAAAACTAAAAAGGAAGAAGTATAAAAGTATCCCTAATTTGAAGATCACCATTATCACAAAAAACATGAAAGTTTCAACAAAGAGATCAGAACTCATCTTTCATCACTATATCAGGCTGGCTGCTTCAGTGCTGAAATGACACCAAGAAAAACACAACAGAACAAAATGAAAACCCACTGAATGTGGGCCCCAAAATTTTTAATTAAATATTTTACTTCAAATGTTTACCTTCTTATAGAATCCCATTTCTAGAAAATAGAAATAACCCAAAAATACAGGAAAAGACTTATGCATGAGGTTAATTTCAATCTTATTTATCACAGAAAAATGACAAAGTACACCAATGAATGTCATATTACATCAGTTATTATGTCTGATATTTTTAACTGTGAAAAATAATTGCAAAAATATTAAGCAAAAAACGGCACGCACAGTATAAGCAACAGGTTGAAAAATATATCCTGGTGGTGCGTGCGTGTGTGTGTAAAGGTTGATGAAAAAGACATCATAATGGTCAATGGGGGGAAAAGGAGACTTATGTAATACTTTAAACAATAAAGAATTTAAATTAAAAAAAAAAAAAACCTACATCATAATGTTAACATTTACAGACAATGGTTATTACATTGTGGTCCCTAGACCAGCAGCAATAGCAGCAGGGAACTTGTTAGAAATGCAAGTTGCCTTAACTGGTTTGCTCAGTGGATAGAGTGTGGCCTGCAAACTGAAAGGTCCCAGGTTCAATTCCAGTCAAGGGCACATGCCCAGGTTGCAAGCTCGATCTCCATTGGTGGGGTGGGGGGGGCAGCCAATCAATGATCCTCTCTCATCATTGATGTTTCTCTCTCCCTCTCCCTCTCCCTTCCTCTCTAAAATCAATAAAAATATATTTAAAAAGAGAAAAAAAGAAATGCAAGTTATCAGGCCACACTCTAGACCAGTGAATGGGACAACTTCAGGGATGAGAACCAGCAACCTATTTTAACAAACCTCCAGATAATTGAAAACCACTGTCTAAAGCAGTGGTTCTCAACCTCCCTAATGCCGTGACCCTTTAATACAGTTCCTCATGTTGTGGTGACCCCCAACCATAAAATTATTTTCGTTGCTACTTCATAACTGTAATTTTGCTACTGTTATGAATCGTAATGTAAATATCTGATATGCAGGATGTATTTTCATTGTTACAAACTGAACATAATTAAAGCATAGTGATTAATCACAAAAACAATATGTAATTATATATGTGTTTTCCAATGGTCTTAGGCGACCCCTGTGAAAGGATCGTTCGACCCCCAAAGGGGTCGCGACCCACAGGTTGAGAACCGCTGGTCTAAAGGGTAGAATTATAGATAACTATTTTCTTTCCCTTTTTGTAACCTACATTTTCCTCACTTATTTTAGTATTTGTATAACCCAACTAAGTTTTTTTCATGGAAGTATTTCATGAAAATGTACACTGTGGGTCTACAGTTGAAAACCTATTGTGCCCTGGCCACACTGCTCAGTGGTTAGAGCGTCGGCTGGTAGACCAAAGGGTCGAGGATTCGATTCACAGTCAAGGGAACGTACCCCAGTTGCAGGCTCAATCCCCCACCTTGTGGCCCCAGTCAGGGCGAGTAAGGGAGGCAACCAATCCATGTGTCTCACATAGATGTTTCTCTCTCTTTCCCTCCTCTCCTCTTCCCTCCCTGCCACTCTCTCTAAAAAAAGAAAAGAAAAGCTATTTTACAGGTCTGAATTATATGCCTAAAAATCAAATGATTCTTGGAACCATTAAATCTGTTAAGACTAAACAAGATACTAAATTATAAACACTATATATAAATGTAGGTCAAGGTACTGGGGAAATTACACACTAGGAACCAACAAATCCATGGTTTTCTAACACATGCACACAAAACTGGGTAAGGGACTTTTACAGGTCACATGTGCAAAAGATTTCCCCCCAAAAGCCGACTTTTTAGGCTTGCGTGTAATTTACTAGAACTGCACTGCAGGAATCAGATATCTTGAAGCTGTGAATGCTTACTCATATAGGTACCTGCTTAACCAAAATAAGTACTAGTATGTTATATTTGTCACCAAAATCTAGGCAGAGAAGACAAATTCAGAACACTGGGAGTTGCCAAAGCCTTAACTTTGAGCTTAAAAACCATTAAACTGTTCTACCTTCCACCTCATCATCTCACTAAAATAGAGGCCAAAGGAAATAAAAGGCAAAACACAAGTTCCCAACTGACGCTGGAGCTAGTTAAAATATTACATAATTGTCTACACTTTGAGCACAAATCAAAGAATAACAAAGATTACTAACTTAGGAATAGAATAACTACTGATTAATAGCAAAATACTAACACTGTTGTCCAAGACAAATGACTACATTTTAATGTTTCTTATTTCCATTTTTTTAACATCTTTTAAATAACAGGAACACAGATTCCCATACATCCCATCACATAAAATTCACATTTTAACCTTTCTATTCCTTGAAAAGTAAATTCTGAAATTAAATACAAATTATTCAGAAGGGTGATACAGTGCTAACCTTTAAAAAAAAAAGTTTGACTAGTTACAGAAGCATCATGTGTGCCCACACTGAATTTTTCCCTACTAAACCCCCAGCACCTTACATCAAACCTGGCATCAAGGGGGTACTCAAACATTTGAGGGGATGAACTGTTATTAAAAGCTTCTGAACCCACCCTAACCGGTATGGCTCAGTGGATAGAGCGTCGGCCTGCGGATTGAAAGGTCCCAGGTTCGATTCCAGTCAAGGGCATGTACCTTGGTTGCGGGCACATCCCCAGTAGGGAGTGTGCAGGAGGCAGCTGATCGATGTTTCTCTCTCATCGATGTTTCTAACTCTCTATCCCTCTTCCTTCCTCTCTGTAAAAAATCAATAAAATATATTTTTTTTAAAAAATAAAAAAATAATTTAAAAAAGCTTCTGAACCCTAAGGCAGATAGCAGGATTCTGTAGGAGTCACTAACACTGTTAATGAATTTAGTGTAAGTCACTGCCCCTTTTCTAGAACTCTGCACACTTTTGCAGGGGAAGCTTACATTTCTACCATACTTTTAAATCTCTGCATGAGTCAGTTAAGTATACTTAAAGTAGCAACCTATCCTGTTTTAAATTTCTGCACTCCCTCTGAAAAAAGGAATCTGAAAATTCTTGGTATATAAAGTAAGTTCCAAAATCTCACAACAATAACAAGTACAGTGTATGCCAAATTCCCATTATTATCACATTTACTTTTCTGATTTAGCCTTGAACATTTCTTTCACTCTATGAGATCAGATTTTCCTCGCTTCCTTTTAAACCTTGAAAATGCACTTGATCCTGTAACACCACCCACAAGACCTCCCCAGCCCCAACTTCTTTTGCATGTAAACACTCTTCTGGCCACACACTCCATCAGCTGTTTGGTGGTAGCTCCACCCCTCCTCCTTTTCCGGGTAGTAACAGAGCAGCCAATGAGCTGTGAGGAGCTGTGCCTGCGGCCTTTTGCCTGCATACGCTTTTCCAAAACAAGCAGCTCCAGCCTTCAGCAGGGGCCACTGGTTCACAGATAAAAGGATCACCAGGCTGTGCAACAGGGTGAGCCGTCTGACCCCACCAACAAGGAAACCCGTGTAATCTGAGCTGTTTGTTCCTCCACCAGGGAGAATTTAAACTGATATTCCTTTAGGGCAAATCACGATTTAAGGTCACCAGAGTCCCAGTTCTCAGACAATCTAAATAATCAGCAGGGTTTGAGATGGAAACCTCAAAGGTTGCCAAACTGGAAACAGCACAGTATTACTCATCTACCTGACTTTGCAGACAAACGGCCACACTATTCACAACCATTTCACAGGATTTGGGCTAACTGCACGTTTCTTGACTGGGACACATTCTTAACAAGGCCCAAAAGTCATGTATGTACATCAGTTTCTAGGCTCCCGGAGAGGTTTGCACAACACTCAGCAAAGGATCAGAAGAGAAACAATGAATGAGTCAGAGTTTCAGAACATAGTCGCCCAGAATCGGTGCAAAACACTCACTCCCTGTATAACTTGGGAGTCAGTTCTCCTACCAACCCCCGGCTCCATAAGCAACCAGAACCGGTGTCCCCTAGCCAGGTGGTGGAAGGCAGTGGCCAATTTGTTACACATCCTCTTCCCTCCCTACCCCCACACCACTACTCTCCTATTATACAGGTTCCCTACGAGGCTGTAAATCGTGGTGGCATAATTACACTCAGGAGACATCCAAAAATGGGCTGAAACAGGAAATTGCAATGAAACCAGTTATCAGCCTCCACACCAAAGAAATCACCAAGGGACACTGAGGGGCAAAAAGCAAGTACATTCCTTCAGACCTTTTCTACTTCCTCTCCTCTATCTTTCCTTTTCAACCCCCAGCCCTTTTACACAATTGTACTCATTTTCATAGTGGGCTGGGCAATTTTTTTCCCCTTCTATTTTTGGCTAAATATACCATGCTCAAAAACTGTTGGCTCCATTTGGGCCTACTAATGTGAATTCAACAGAGAAAGGAGGCCACAGAATCCTTCAACCCCACAAGACACATGCACACACAAAAGGAAATAGCGAAAAATTTAACTTCCAAACTCTGTGAGCCCAGAAAATAACAAACACAAAAGATAACCTCTGCCTTTTAAATCCCCAGACGGTTGTCCTATCTCAGAGATCTATGATTTTAAAGCGCCTCAGCTTTCTTTTGTCAGAAAGGAGGAAGGTGGGGAAAGAACAGAGGCCAATGCATCTTAGCCTTTCTTCATCTTCTACTAAAAATAAGCTATGAAACAAGCCACTTGGGGGAAGGAAAAAAGAAAGACACCCTGCTGTTCTTTGTCTGTTTTCCTCTCCCTCTCCGCCCCCCACACCCCGACTCCTAAATGCGGTAATCATTCTAGATGCCACAACTACTAAATGAACAAAAGGCACTGTATGGAAAAGGCATCAGGTCAAGTTAGGCCTCACCCTTTATCCTCAATCTTCTAAAAATATATGTATATAATTTGAGAATCTGACATGGATCAAAACCAGCTGGCCTCCTCTCACCCACCCCCATCCCAATTAAACATTAGGTAGAAATTTACATTAGGTGTGACAGTAACTCTCAAGTCAAGATAAAAATAACTCAGAATCTGCCACCATGTCATTTCCTAGTTTCTAAACAAAAAAAAAAACCCGAAACTGCTTTGTGTAAAATGTACACACTGCCATAGTTACAAGTTTTCCTGAAACCTTATGAAAAGCCAACATTACTGGTATCATTCACACATTTACAAAACTCAATCAGAGCCACAAACAGCTCAGAGAGTCTCACTTATGCCTGGAAATACCTTTGGTACATAATCTGTACTTTATTAGTTGCTCCTCTCTCTAATCTCCACTCCCACCTCCCCCAAATTCCAAACTTGAAACCCTAAAACTTAGAAGTCTATCTGTTCCTAATGTCTAGCCAAGTTTTCCTAAGTGAGGAGATAAACACCTTCTTATTCCTGAAAAGATTATGAAAAGAAAAATCTCTTGCCCAGGCAACTTCCCTCCCACCACCCCCCCCCTTCCAAAAACTAAATGCAAAAACTACTTGTTTAAAACTTCAGCGAATTCCATAACTTAGTATTTGACAACCATCATCGATTGCTACATAGAGGTGTAATGTCCAATCAAAAACAGTAACAAATGAAAGAAGGAATTCACCTGAACAATCTAGCCAAACAACTTGAGTTATATAAACAAAACCCTGCAACAGGGGGAAATGGTGGGGGGATGGGGGTGAGAGAGAAGCAGCAGCAGCAGGAGACAGGACTTTTTAACTGTTTCACACACTAACACTTCCCACCCCTGTGTCCCCCTCTCCTCCGTGGTGAGTAGTTCAGAAAACTGGGCTCATTTCCTCTCTCCCCGCCCCCCCCCCACCCCCTAAATTACCCCTCAAAAATGTTCTCCATTTGTCACAGGAACCTTCGCGACTTTCTCTAGTTGTCATGAAATAATCAGTCTGGACTCCAACCAAAACCACTGCCTGAAGGACTCTTATCAGCTACAGCTTTTCCCACTGCTACCTCCAGAGTGTATAAAGTTGGGGGGCGGGGGAACAGGACAATAAAAGGTGTCATTTGGCAATTACTCCCCAAGAACCTTGTCTTCATAGAGGGAGTTGGCTTAAGTGGCCAGGACGGGGGCTACTTGGCCAAGGGGATCCTCTTTCCCTCCCTGCCCCCAGCTGTCACCGCCACAACACGGAGGTGGCCTGCTGGAGGCCCGGGGGGGGGCCCCCACCACGTCCAACTACGGGTGGGATAGGCTTTGTCACGGGAAAGAAACACAGTGGGGCTCTCCTAGGGGCCAGGAAAATCAGCAGGGGTCTCTGATTGACAACACCCGGAGCTCTTTTCCGCTTACAAGAAGGGGCAACGAGCAGACTACTCTCTTCCTAATATAGAAAGGAATTAGGGATAAAGGAGGTCACTCGAGTTACCCCAGTTCAAGCAGCACTGCGAGAGGGGAGAATGGAGGCATCTCAAGAAAGGGAGAAAGGCTCCCCTCTCGGGAATTCCTACCTCCAGTTCTCAAATCAAGGGCAAGCAAAAGGAAAGAGACCCTGAAGGTGGGCTTGGTGGTGGAGAGAGACAGCCGATCTTGTCTCCCCACCCCCCACCCCCCAAAAAAAGCCGTCTTGGGAGTCCAAACGTCGTGGAGCAAAGTCACGGGCACTGGGGGGGTGCAGGAAGAGCGAGGAAAAACGCACATTTCGGGGTTCTGCAGATAAAGGGGAGCTGAAAAGGCTCTCGGTTCCTGGGAGGTGCCAAGGAGCCGCCGTAGGCACTGGGGGCAGGGAGGGAGGGAGCGAGCCCGGACAGTGGCCTGGAGCGCCCCGGGGCCCTGGCTGGGTTTCGGGGGCGCCCGAGGCATCGCCGCACCGCCCGCTGCCTACACCCGAATCCCCCCTCCACGAAGGATACAGCTTGACCACATCCGTGTCCATCCGCCGCTTGCCCGGACTGGGGGATGACATGGTGTCGC
>NW_005360677.1:1270698-1296651 GCF_000412655.1 Myotis brandtii
CCTCCTGCCCGCTCTCGCTCTCTCGCCTGCTCGCCGCTCACCCTCTCGCTGGCTCCCTAGCAGCCTCCAAGACCAGCAGACGACTCCAGCTCTGTCGGCCTCTCTACCCCAGCCTCGCTCTGGGCGCCGTGACGTCACCTCTGTGACGTCATCGGGGGGGGCGGGTCCCGCGGGCGAAAGGGGTGGGCCGCCGCCGCAACGTGGACTTCCCTTGGGGGATTCTGGGAGATGTAGTTTCTCTTTCTCCTGCCTGCACAGCCCTCTGTCCCCCCTCCCCCTACTTCCTCACACCCTTAATCGCTCAACTGCCAGTGTCGTTATCGTCCTCGTAAACGATAAGAGTAAATAATAGCAATCATATTATATTCATGCGTTTTAGGGTAATGAACCCCTTTCTCACAGACACTATTAAAAAGTCTGTTTATTTGATTTAAGGAGGCCAAGATGGCAATTACTCAGGCACAAAAATCTGGAAAATTACCACACCAGAAGGTTCCCTGAACTCTGCTCCCTCCTTGGATGGAGAGAATTTGTTTGCTGAGATCGTGGACTATAGCAAGGCTTCCTCAGAGCTTGCAAACCAGGGTTCATTACCCTCCATGTGTATAGAACCACTATTTCAAGGATTAGATTTGAGGTACCAAGGTGACAAAGCCAAACATAGTTTAGTACTCACATCCTCACTCCACAGAGTATGAGGTAATAACTGATAAAAACAGGAACACCTTAAATATGCTGTAGTTCAGGACAAAGATCGTCTGCTCTCCAAACTCCTATACCAACCCTAGTACTCTGTCATTCATGCAATATTTATTGAGCACCTACTGTGTACTAAATAATCTGCTGAACATAAGGATATCATGGTAAACTAAGAATGACTAAGTTTACACAACCCTCCCGATATGGTCTGTGGATCTAGTGTCAGCATCACCTGGAACTTGTTAGAAATGCAAGCTGGAGGCCCAGGCCCTGGAGCTCAGCTGGTTAGAGCATCATCCTCATATGCCAAAGTTGTGGGTTCAATTCCCAGCTGGCCAGGTACATACCTGGGTTGTGGGTTCAATCCTCAGTTGGGGTATGCTTAGAAAGCAACCGATCGATGTTTCCCTCTCACATTGAATGTTTTTTTTCTCTCTCTCAAATCAATAAATAAAAAGAAATGCAGACTAGAACTTCACCTCAGACCTACTGAATTAAAATATGCAGTTTAACAAGGTCGGCAGGTGATTTATATGCTCAATGAAGTGTGAGAGACACTACAAGGCACTCCAAAAGAGTGATTAAGTGATATGGAATCCAGGAGTCAACCAAGCAAACGGGGCAGGAAAGGGTGTTCTAGGCATCTCTCTCCCTCTCTCTCTCTTTTCGCTGCCATCAATTTTCAAAATTTTCATCTATGAATCCATTTTTTTTAAATCCTCACCCAAGGATATTTTTCCATTAATTTTTTTTTTTTTTTAGAGAGAGTGGAAGAGAGAGGGAAAGACAGAGAGAAATATCGACGTGAGAGAAACACATTGATTGGTTGCCTCCTGCAAGAGCCCTGACCAGAGCCTGGGGCCGTGGAGGAGTCTGAAACCGAGGTTGTCCCCTTGACCAGAAACGAACCCGGGACCCTTCAGTCGGCAGGCCAACACTCTATCCGCTGAACCAAACCAGCTAGGTCTCTATGAATCCATTTTTATTTTGTCAGTCCCCTTACTAACCTCACACACATGCACACACATACGTACACACATCTGAGGCAGCAGCAATCAGCTAAAGTTGAATGTTGTTTGCTCTTGTCATTACATCCCTCAAAAAGACTGGCTAATTTGTGTGTGTGTGTGTGTGTGTGTGTGTGTGTGTGTGTGTGTGTATGCGCGCACTAAATATAACATAAAATTTGCCATTCTAACAACTTTTTTAAACAAATCTTTTTTTTGTTTTTTTAATATATCTTTATTGATTTTACAGAGAGAGGGAGAGAGAGACAGAAACATCAATGATGAGAGAGAATCATCGATTGGCTGCCTCCTGCACATCCCCCACTGGGGATCAAGCCCAAAACCCGGGCATGTGCCCTTGACCAAAATCGAACCTGGGACCTTTCAGTCCGCAGGCTGACACTCTATCCACTGAGCAAAACCAGCTAGGGCCATTCTAACAATTTTGAAGTATACAGTTCAGGAGTATTAAACACATACACTATGATGTGCAACCATCACTACAATCCATTTCCAAAACTTTTTTTTTTATCATCCCCAAACAGAAACTCTACCTATTAAGCAGTAACTCCTCATTCATTCCTCACTCCCCCCAGCCCCCAGTACTCTCTATTCTACTTTCTGAAAAATATGGGCTATTTTAACTGCTTCTAAAAGGTGTGCATTCGTCATCCGTACTGCACATGATAATTCTGTCAGAAGAAGGACATGCCTGAAGGAAGGGATTTCTAACCCTTTATATGACCTCTTTGTTAAAGGAAGATAAGGATGGAGCAGAAAATTGTTCCTGACTGTTCTCTAGGTTCTTCAGGCTCCTGTTGCTTCTGCCTCCTCTCCCAGCATGGCTCCCCACTCTCCTTCACCTGTAACTCCCACTCCCGTGCTGAGACCATGCTTCTCAAGCTTTGGTAACTTCAGAATCACCCGGGGAGCTTGTGAAGTTCACAAGCGACCAGGCCCCACCCCTGGGATTCTGATTCAGAAGGTCTAGGTGGGGCTTGGACATCCATGACTTTAACAAGCTCCACAGATGATTCTGACGCAGGCCAAAGTTTGAGAACCACTGCTTTAGGCATTAGCATTTTCAAAACACCTGTCTGACTCCTCAGGGTGGGTCCTGTGCTTCCATAATGTCCTATGCAAATTAGGATGTTTCTTCCCCACCTGAGAGCAAGATGGCACGCTTAGGGGGCCCAAAGGTGTTGTTTCCAGAACAGAAAGAATTGGTCAAGGATGGGACCCTGAGAAAGAAGGGCATGGGGTGGATCTAGACATTTCCCCTGGTGCTTTAATCTTCACAGATCCGATGCTGCTGTGATCCAAGTATCAAGCAAAACTAATCAAAGGATTGTTAGTTCGGGAAACTTGTTTTGGACAACACTGGAGAAGTTAGAGTCACTCTGCCTAGAAATGCAATGGAGATTTAGTGCTCTGAACAGTCATTGAAAACGAATCACCCTTCCTACTGTGTCTAGTAAGCATCGTAGCTCTGGGTTACTTAGGACAAACCTGTCCCTCCCCAGCTCTTAATTATGCCTCAGTTAATTGCATATATCCTCCTGGAGCCTCAATTTTCTCATCTGTAAAATGTGGTTCATAACTTGAGTGGGCTGATGGAGGAAATGGAAAAGCCCCTTGTAAACTACAAATTGCTTTTCATAAAGTTAACATGAAGTGTTCATACAAGGTGTAATATAATATGGGTGGCGGTATTATTGTATTATTAATATCAACCCCCCCCCCATTTGCCCCATTCCTTATACACTGTATATTATTTAAGGAAAATGGCATTCACACTTTAAGGGGTATTTTTTACAGATGTCATAGGGTCAATTTCTCCTCTTTTTGAAGAAACGTTCACATTTTTATGATATGCCTTTTTCTCTCTGGACCTTCTGCCATTTGCTCCTTCATAAATCCATCTTCCCTCTTCTGACTCCCCGCCCCACCTCCGCCCCCTCCTCTTTCCAGAGTGTGAGGACTCCTGAACCCTGCCCTTGACCAGGTAGGTTCAAGAGATGGCTCCAAATGGTGCCAAATGACACCAAATGGTTTGACTTGTTTGGGCTTATGAAACCTGGAGCTTATCTTGAGCGGAGTGAGTTTGTGCTCACCTTTCCCCCCAGTGTTCAGCCATTCAGAATGTCAACAATTTACTCTAAAACAACACCGGGCCCAGGAGTGTCTGTTGATATGTGTGCGCACACATGGCAGCGTGCTGGCATGAGCCATGTGCTTCCTTATCAGGAACAACCAGGGGCACCGTGAGGGAGCAGCTGTCCGACCTGCCTGACTCACCAGTGTTGCAATCTGGGAAACATATTCGGGCCTGTTTATCTCTCCCCAGGGCAGGGCCAAGCTTGACCAGCAGAGCCTCCGATCTCAGGAGCAGCTTCTCAAAGGCAAGAAAATAAGTTTGGAGCAAATGTAATGCTTTGAGCAAGACACGAAGAGGGAGTAAGATGAAACCAATCATTTGTGGAGTGGAAGAGCCCAGCCCACAAGCTACCTCTGAGAGGACCTGTGAACCCCACGGCACTGAAACCAAAGTGAATTTATCACTGTCCCCACCCCGTGTGAAAGTCCCCCAAAGGAGGCCTTCTGATTCCCTTTGATCATTTCTTGTGGGAAATAGGTTCATCTGAGCCGGCATTCTTGGCACCTAACATCACGAGTCCAGAACCCTCTATGGCACCGGTTCTCAACCTGTGGGTCATGACCCCTTTGGCGGTCGAACGACCCTTTCACAGGGGTCGCCTAAGACCATCCTGCATATCAGATATTTACATTATGATTCATAACAGTAGCAACATTACAGTTCTGAAGTAGCAACGAAAATAATTTTATGCACAGGGGTCTAAGACCATCCTGCATATCAGATATTTACATTATGATTCATAACAGTAGCAACATTACAGTAGCAACGAAAATAATTTTATGATTGGGTCACAACATGAGGAACTGTATTTAAAGGGCCAGAAGGTTGAGAACCACTGCTATGGGCAATAATATCAGCAGTTTCCTCGCTGCTATAGAAATAAAAGCTTAAAACTCATTTCAAGTTATCTCCACGTAACCCTGTTACAACCTGTTCCTACAGAAGCAGTCATTGGGAGCACAGGAACATGAAGGCCACACAGCAGCAAGGATGCAAAGATTTCGTCTCTGGCTTTGCTGTCATTTCCACATGTCTTTGTTTGCTATCTCTGCAGCAGGCTCCTAGGGCAGACACCAACCCCCAAAGCAGCATGATTCAACCCCCGAAGAGCTTGAAACTTAGAGACAGAAGACCCCTTCCAGTCCCAAGTCAGCTACCTATGACTGATGTACAGGCAAACCTCGGAGATAATGTGAGTTCGGTTCCAGGCCACTGCCATAAAGGGAGGGTCGCAATAAAGCAAGCTGCCATCTTTTTTGCTGGTGGAGGGTCTTGCCTTTCATTTGTAAAAAATGCAACAACCACCCCATCCACTGGCGTGGTTCAGTGGTTAGAGCATCAGCCTGCGCACCGGAGGGTCTTGGGTTTGATTCCTGGTCAAGGGCCTGTACTTGGGTTGTAGGTCTGACCACCTGCCCCTAGTCATGGCGTGCGTGTGTGCGTGCGTGTGTGTCCAGGAGGGGGTCAACCAATCAGTGTGTCTCTGTCACATCAATGTCTCTCTCTCTCTCTCTCTCTCCAACCCCCTCCCTTCCACTCTCTCTAGAATCAATGGAAAAAATATCCTCACTCCTTGACTGAGGATTTTGTTTTAAAAAGTAACCTCTATGAAGCACAATAAAGCAAAGCGCAATGAAATGAGGTGTGCCCGTAATTTGGGCAAGTAACCTAACCTTTGTGCCTCAGTTTAGGCACCTGTACGTGCGATGGGATGATAGCACCTACACTCCCCTTGCCTAGGTCAAATAAAAGAGATGGTGCAACCTCCCAAGTGCTAGTCATATATAAGATATGATCACGTCCCCTCTACACACACACACACACACACACACACACACACACACACACACGACTTACTTTCTAATGCCAAGGCTCAAAGAAGGTGCAAGGTTGGAAATTATTCACGCCTACCTGCAGGAGCCCTCACCTGGGCCAACTCCCCTGTGTGGAGCCCTTGTTTTGCCAGTCATGGCCACCTGTGTTTCTTTTGCTGCTTCCTCAGCTCCTTGATCTGGAAATGCCAGATGCCCCAGGCTCAGTCCTCAGGCCTCTGTTCTTCTTTATCTACATTTAAATCCTAGGTGACCTCATCCAGGCTCAGAGCTTAAACTGCCATCTATACTCTGACTCCCTAATGTACCTTTCTGATTGGGGCCTTGCCCCTAAACTCCAGACATATACATATAGCTTCCTATTAGACATTCCCTCATGCCCATAAATCAACTTCTGACAACCTCTCTACCTCTTCCTCACATAGTCTTACCCATCTCAGTAAATGGCATCTATTAAGTTGAAATGTATGAGATTACCATTTCTAAAGTTAAGAATAGTCAAATACGTCAACGTCAGTACATCCTTTCAGCTGCTCAGGCCAAAGGCCTGGGACTACAATCCTTGACCCCTCTCTTTCTCGACTACCCTATATGTAATCTATCAGGGAATCCTGTTGGCTCTACTATCAAATATATCCAGGATCTTTATCCCATCACCTCTACCAAGCCAGCATTATTACTAAAGTTGCTTCCCAACTGGCCTCATCTCTTCAACCCTTGAATTCACTCAGATAGAAGCCAGTGATCCTTTTAAACCATAAATCTGATCTTGTCTCCCCGCTGTTCAAAACCCTCCAAGGGCTACACATTTCATCTGTTAAAGCCAAAGTCATCACAGGCTTCCCAGGCCTACAGAAGCATGTTCCTGCCCCAGGGCCTTTGCACTTGCCATTCTCTCAGTCTAAAACAGAAATATCACCATCTCCATAGAACCTTACCAGCACCTCCTCTTCTCCTTCCCTGCTTTTCTCCCTAGGACTTAGCACCATCTCACATATTACATACTGTATGTTATTTAGCTATCTGTTTGTCTTCTCTCTCCACCAGAAGGTAAGCTCATGAAGATAGGCATTTTGTCTGTTTCATTTATGGCTATACAGCTGCCAATGCCTGGAACAGCATGTGGAGCACAGTAAGTCCTCAAACATTGAATGAATAAAAGGAAGCAAGTAATACTCTATCTGAAAAGGTACCAAAAGGTTAACAGCTTGTAGCAGTCCCTAATGGTCTCTATAGAGTGGCAGGAATATATTGAACACCTACTCGGTGCCAGGTGCTGTGCCAAGGTGTGTGACTTACGACCTAACAACCTGGCAGGTGATTTTGCCACCTGTATGGATGAAGAGCCTCAAGTTCAAAGAAGTTAAGTAATTTGCCCAAGTTCACCTAGGTGGTAAGTAGCAGCATCAGGATTCAAATCTAGGTCCCTAACTTCAAAGCCCATGCCACTTGCACTCTGCTGTGCCACCCTGTTTGTTGACACAAATGAAAAACGTAATTTGTTGACATTGATGAACTCGTTATTTGGAAAACCCAACCTAAATCTCACCTCCGTCATGGCCGTAACCGTGAAGACTTCCAGGCTATTATACACCAAATTAATGTTCCTGTGAAGAGGGAACGTCTGTGCACCCCCTCGGGGCTTTGCCATCTCAGCAAAAGGCACCACCATTTGGCGGGTTGCTCACACTATCCTTGGAGTCTCCCTTGACTTTTTTCTCTCTCACATCCAGTCCATCAGCAAACTCCATGAGAACTCCCTTCAACATATTTGCCAAACCCGTGCCCTTCTCCCCAAGTCCACCTCATCTGAGACACCGCCCGCTCTGCAATAAATCCTCTGCATTTACTGGCCTCTCTGCTTCCACTCTCGCCCACCATGACCCCACCTTCATCTCACAGTCTATTCTCCACCCAGGAGCCAGAGAGCTGTCTTAAAATATGATTCAGCCCAAGGCACTCCCCATTCCCAGTTCTTCACTGGGTCATCCTGAAACTGAGACTACAATCTCCATTCTGTCGCCCTGTGAGGCTGTATAATTTGGACTTTGGCTAAGCTTTCAATTTCATTTCCTGCCTCCCTCCCATCTCCTCAGCCACTTTAGGTGCTCATATCCCTCTTTCTGGAATGCCCTTTCCTAAGGTCCCATGGCCAACTCCCTGCTTTCTGCACTCAGGTCTTCATTCAAATGTCCTAACTTCAAAGAGGCCTTCCCTGACCACCCTGTTTTAAAAGGTATACCCCTTACATTGATCTTCTTACCTTGCTGTAGTTTTTTTTGTAATATTTTTAGATCTTTATTTTATTATTCATTTTTATTTTATTATTGGAAATGTTTAAATATGCTGGAAAATTGAGGGCATAGTACAATGACCACCCAAATCCCCATCATCCAGATTTAACAACTGCTAACATTTTGCCATTTCTGTTTTACCTTCATGTAGGCATGTGTGTGTGTGCATTTTTAAAATCTTATTTACAGTATTTATTTCGTTTAAAGAGAGAGGAAGAGAGAGGGAAACATCGATTTGTTGTTCCACTTGCTTATTCATTCATTGGTTTATTCTTGTATGTGCCCTGACCTGGAATCAAACCAGTAAGCTTTCAGTATACAGGACGATGTCCAACCAACTGAGCCGCACAGCCCAGGCCATAATCAGGTGTTCTTAACTACCCCCTCCATGGCTTTTATTTGTTTTGAGCCAGAATTCATTGAGGATCCACATAATGTGTTTTGACTCTATATTTTTTAGTCAGAGGACAGTTGGGGAATGACATTTTACATTTATAGTGCTTTTGGGTCTCGGCCCTCCTGCATCCCCTTATGCACCCCTACTCCCATCTCTGTGCTATGTACACAATAGGCAGTTAATAAAGATTGATAAGGACTAGCAGGAAAGTCCTACTCCACACAAAAACTTGTTCACGAATATTTATAAGCAGCATTATTCATAATACCAAGAAGTAGAAACAACCCAATGTCCATCAACTGATGAATAGATAAGTAAGATGTGATATATTCATACAATGGAATATTATTGAGCAATAAAAATAAATGAAATACTCATACATATTTATACCAAGGATGAGCCTTGAAAATGTTATACAAAGAGAAATAGGCCAGGCCCAAAAGAAATGCATGTGTGATTTCTTTTCTATCAAATGTCCAGTACAGAGGTAGTGTCCTCTAGCTGGGGGGACTAGGAAGAATGGGGGGCGGGCTGGTGACCGCTAAGGGATGCAGGGTTTCTTTTTGAGGTGATGAAAACACCCTAAAATTGATTGTGGTGATGGTTGCACAACTCTGTGAATCTACTAAAACCATTAAATTGTACACTTTGAGTGAATTATATATGTGAATTATAGTTCAATTAAGGCTTTTTTTTTTGAAGTCCTAAATCTTCCTTGTTGCTCCAGATCACAGTAAGTATTTAAAGAGAGAGGAAGAGAATGTCCTCTTCCCTCCTCTCCCGTCTCCTCGTCTCCTCTGTCTTCTCCTCCCCTTTGAACAGGGCAGAGGTGCTGAGGAGGAGAGAAGGAAGCTTCTTTACCTTCCGGTCTGCTGACCGAGAAGAACCACAACTTCTCTTCCCACTAAAGGTGCGACTTTGCCCTCTCTGGGACGGAGTCGCCTTTCATCCCACCAAATGTGGAGCTTGCCCTTTCCGCCAGCCTGTGTGGCTGTTACAGGTCAAGGTCCCCCTCAAGGGCAAACAGAGATGCCCATCTGAAACCCTCCACTGGAGTCCAGGGCAGCCTTGCCAGGTTCCACGTGTACAGAACACTGCTATTCTGTGGGTGTCGTGTGGTTAGGGTGACTATTTGTTTCCCATCCAGCTTCCTTACTGCACTGTGAGTGGGAATTGTCTTATTCATCTTTGTATTTTCTGTGCCTAAAACAGACATTTGCACTTAAATGGTAGAATGTGTGGCCCGGCCGGTGTGGCTCAGTGATTGAGCTTCGACCAATAAACCTGGAGGCCACAGTTCAATTCCTGATCCCAGTTGTGGGCTTGATCCCTAGTAGGAGGTGTGCAGAAGGCAGCCAATCAATGAATGATTCTCTCTCATCATTGATGTTTCTTTTTTTTTAAATATATTTTATTAATTTTTACAGAGAGGAAGGGAGAGGGATAGAGAGTTAGAAACATCGATGAGAGAGAAACATTGATCAGCTGCCTCCTGCACACTCCCTACTGGGGACGTGCCCAAAACCAAGGTACATGCCCTTGACCGCAATCGTACCTGGGACCTTTGAATCTGCAGGCCAACGCTCTATCCACTGAGCCAAACCGGTTTAGGGCTCATCATTGATGTTTCTGTCTCTTTCTCTCCCTTCCTCTCTGAAATAATATATACATATACTAGAGGCCTGATGCACAAAATTCGTGCAAAAGTAGGCCTTCCTTCCCCCGGCTGCTGGCACCAGCTTCCCTCTGGCACCCGAGACCCGGGCTTCCCTCACAGCTCCAGCTTCGTCCAGAAGGTGGTCTGGAAGGACATCCGGAAGGACATCCAATCTAATTAGCATATTATGCTTTTATTATTATAGATATAAAGGTAGAATGTGTGAACTCTGCTCTTTGGGGAGGAATGGGGAGGCTCCAGCCCTGTGGGAGATGGCTTCAAACTCTGGGATCCTGAATTCCAATCCCAGCTGTCACGGGGTACTTAAGGAATTCATCAGCTCACCCCTGATAGACTGTGGGGGGAAATGGACTAATATCAGGAAGGTTACACTGAACCAGGAACGTTAAGTGTGAAAAGATTTAACCAAATTTTTCTTATTCCTCTCAATGCCAACCAGGGCTCTTCTGCTAATTTTGAAGGAGAAGAAGTGGAGTTGCATTAGGGGAAAGTGAGATGTGTGGGATTTACTTAGCTGACCAAAGAAAAAGAAAGCTAAAGTGAGAAACTGGGACTCCTAGTTCCTTTTCTTTCCCAAATTTCTCCCCGCGGACTTTCTCCCAAGCTTTCAAGAGGCAGTTTGGTTTTACTCAGGGCACACTGGCTGCCTTGGCCTTCCTCCAGTGGTCACATGGCAAAGGGTCCAGGAAATGTGCTCTCGGGACAGGCCTGTGATAGCGGGTGGGGGGAGGGGAGAGGCTTGTTATCAAACTCTGCAATGATTGGTTTGATCCAGTCACCTTCTTCTTGGTTAAAAATGATCATTTTGCAGTATATACATATATCACATCATGTTGTGCAACTGAAACCAGTATAATGTTATATGCCAATTATATCTCAAAAAAGGTATACATTGATATAGGCATACATAAAGTAATAAAAAGATATGCATCAACATATTTTTTATTTATAAAAGTTAATTTATTGATTGATTTTAGAGAGAGGAAGGCAGAGAGAGAGAGAAACATTGATTTGTCATTCCACTTATTTATGTGTTCATTGACTGATTTTTGTATGATCAGGGATTGAACCTGAAACCTCAGTGTATCTGAACAACACTCCAACCAGCTGAGCAACCCAGCTAGGGATAACTTTTTTTTCTCTGACATATTTTTTTAAATTAAAATGTTTTGCCCTGTCCGGTGTGGCTCATTTGGTTGGAACTCGTCCCGTACACAAAAAGGTGGCATGTTCAATTCCATGTAAGGACACATACCCAGGTTTCGGGTTTGATCCCCAGTTAGGGTGCGTGCGCCAGAGAACTGATCAATATTTCTCTTTCACATTGATGTTTCTCTATCTCTCTGAACTCAATAAAAATAAATTTAAAAAATTAAATTAAAAAGTTTCGTTTCTCAAAGGACACATCAAGAAAGTGAAGAGATTGCCCAACCAGTGTGGCTCAGTGGTTGAGTGTTTGGACCCATGAACCAGGAGGTCACAGTTTCGATTTCGGTGAGGGCACATGCCCGGGTTTCAGGCTCAATTCCCAGTAGGAGGGCGTGCAGGAGGAAGCTGATCGATGTTTGCATCTCTATCCCTTTCCCTTCCTCTTTCTCTAAAGTCAATAAAACATATTTGAAAAAGAAAAAAAAAAAAGAAAGTGAAAAGACAACCCACAGTGTGAATAAAGTATTTGCAAACATACTCTCCAGAATATATAAATAATGCTTACAGCTCTAGCTGGTTTGGCTCAATGGATAGAATGTCAGCCTGGGGACCAAAGGGTCCCGGGTTCGATTCTGGTCAAGGGCACCAGCCCAGGTTGTGGGCTCGATCCCCATTAGGGGGTGTGCAGGAGGCAGCCAATCAATGATTCTCTCTTATCATTGATGTTTCTCTCTCTCTCTCCCTCTCCCTTCCTCTTTGAAATCAATAAAAGTATATATTTTTTAAAAGCCAATCACTACAGGCCACATGTTGTATGATTCTACTCACATGAAATGTCCAGAGTAGGCAAATGCATAGAGACAAAAAGTGGGTTAGTGGTTTCCTGGGCTAGGGATGTGGAAAATGGGAAGTGACTGCTAAGGGGTATGGGATTTCATTTGGGGGTAATGATTACGTTCTAAAATTAATTGTGCTACTCATTGTACAACCTTGCAAATATAGTAAAACCCCTGAATTGTACAGTTTAAAAGGTTGAATTTTAGAGTATATGAATTACATCTCAATAAAAAAATAATAATTGTTAGGTTAGGTGGCTCAGGAGGCGGCGTAGGAAATAAAGAGAGTCCAGTTAATCAGAAAGGAAAGGCTTTATTCTGCGTCCCCGGGCGACCCACGGGCCCCAGAGACAGGGCACGTGGATCCGCACCAACAGGGAGGGGGGCGCTTTTTTTATACAGCTGTTCAGTGAGGGCGAGGGAGCATGAGCTGTGGGAGTTCCCTCCGCGGGGGTCGTCACGGTTTCCAGGTGTCGTCATCTGCCTGGTAGCTGACCTGTTAGGAATTCCAGGGCGGGGCAGTATCTGCATCACCATTTACCTGGTGCACTGGCCTGTTACCAATTCTAGGAAGAGCCCAGTATCTATGTCACCATCTGCCTGGCAGAGGCATGCATCAGCTCCTGGACCCCCTTCCGACCTAACAATAATGGTACCAAATAGGACTTGAAAAACTTTAGAAGAAATAAAAATGATGCTGTTCCAGTGCCATGTTTTGGGGCTAGTGGTTGGGCCAATGATCCAGGCCTTTTGCACAGTTGCAGGCCCAGCTCAAACATTTAAGGCCTCTGGGCCCTTGCAGACAGTTGCATCATCTCATCGTGAGGAGAGAGAACACAAGAAAGCTCTCGATTCACATCCTTTTTGTAAAGCCAGTGCTTACCAAAGCTGCAGTCATCTGACTGCCATCATCCGGGCGAGTTCAGAATAAGACAGTAAGTCAGTGTTCTGGGCCCAGTATGTACACCTTCCTGGACTGGCCAAGCCCCATCCCTTCCCAAGCAATCTTGCCAGGCCTTGCCCTGCAGCACCGGCTTCTCTCTGTGGCCCTACAGTCACAGCTGCTGCTGTTGCTCTAACTCGCTCAGGGTTGTCTCAGCCTCCCCGTGGGAGCTCCAGCTCTCAAGTCCACTCACCGAACTCCAGGAGCCCCCGTCTGCCCAGCAACTGCTCAGAGGGGCTCCTACAACCCAGACACGAGAGGAGCACTCCAGGGGTAAACTTTGACCAAAAAGGGAGGGAGGCCTGGAAGCAGCTGCCAATTGCTGCTCCTACGTCTCCCCTACCGACTGACTCTTCCAATCCTTGGAGATATCCCAAGTGAATGAGTGGCAACCATGTGGATTTTCTTGCGAGGCAACTAGCCAGCTTCTATTTGCTTCCCGTCCTTCCCTCTGGCACTTTACCTCCCTCCTGTTGCCCTGGGTTTGCAGCCTCCCCTGTGAAACATTAACCCTTGGGCTTTGCCTCAAGCTCTGTTTTCTAGGAAGCCAAGACAGACGAGCTGCATTAAACTCTCAACGGCTCTTTGGGCTATTTTCATCATCCCTCGTTCATGCCTGGCGAACAGAAACTTCTGCTCCCTTCTCTGGAGGGAATGGTACTGGGAAAAAAAAATAGTCTGAATCCTCCCTACCTCCTGCACTCCGCGGGGGGAGCCCCCAGTCCTTGGCAGGAAGGATGGGGGTATTGGCCCTGCTTTGCCGAAGACTGTACATTTAATTCTGTGAGGAAAATATAGGGATCCTGCTTGAATGGAGGTACCAGCCACATTTTCTCCAATCCAGCTTTATCAGTAATAAAGCTATGTTTTCCTCTCAATTTATCTGGTTCCCAAGCCCGGTTATCATTCAGTTCAGAACCTGCGGTAGTTGGGGAGGATATTGCTGTGAGTATGACAGTGATGATCATGAGCCCTCATGCTCCCCGCGTGCGAGAATCGATATCTAGAGACCACGACTCTTCTTGGGCCCAGAGCGGGCCGCCTCTAGCCCACGAACGGCTCTCCGAGTGTAGTCCAGGCATAGCAGGCAGGCAGGGACTTCATAGGAACAGGGATGTCAGCAAGATATTAGCATGTCCGTATTTTGTTTGGGGCATACGTTTAAAATGTGTTCCCAGTATTTAACACATTATAGTTTAGGTCATCATTGTGTTGCTGGCAGGCATGCTTTTTAAAATGAATGCTTTTGTTAAAAGATGACATGTATTCTAGGGATTTTTTCCCCACACAGTGGCTCCGCCTCAAGGGTCAGAAAGCAAATTCCCAGTGGCGTGTTGAAATGTGGGTGACAGGTGTGCAGAGGAGAGATGGACCCCACGGCCCTGCAGCAGCTGGCGCCCGGTGACGGCTTGCAGCCTTCCGAGATCGGCTCATCCTCCGTGTCACACGAATATGATGGTTCACCATGACGTGGGCCAGGACATGAAAAAGTCTGGGAAGCATGGAGGTAAGTTACGCTTTTAATAAGGGATATTTTGCCTCCCCTGAAGTAGCCCGCTAATTGAAAATGCTTGGGAATTATTGATGAAAGAAGGTCAGAGGGATATTTGTTGAATGAATCAGCGAATCATTGAAACAAAATGAAGGCAGCCTGTGTCCTCCTGAGGTCCCTTCTGGGAAATAGGTGGAAAATAAACCTATTTATCTGAGCAGAGAAACCATTTGGAACAGGGTCACGAGGGAGAAGGAGAGGACACCCTTGAGGAAGGACAACAGAGTGTCTCGAGTTTTCCCCAGGCTTCTCCGCTCCAGCCCCTAAGAGATCTTTCCTTTTGCTTCATTATTTGTATCTCTTGCCTCAGAAGTAACATATAGGCCCTGAGTTAAAGGTAGACTTTCTGATCCCCTGAGGCCAGTTCCCTTCTCCTGCCTCTAAATAGATTCTCCTTCCTTCCCCTGGAGACCCTCAATCCCCTCCCCTCAGTGGTGGCTGTGCCAGGCACACAGGTGCCTTCTAGGTTACCCCACATTTTCAAATATTGAAAGAGAGGAAAGGGGGTACAGTAGCTGTTGGGAATGACTGTCTTCCCCACAAGGAAGGTGCCAGGCAAAGCCCCCAGAGGGCCCGGCTTGCTGCCACCCCAGCAGACACTTCATTCCCCTTCCTCAGTGCTATTTGCCTCGTCTTGAGGCCAAAGCCTCCTGCCAGGCCTCTGCTGCTACCCCAAATGGAAACAAAGAAGAGAGAGCCAGGCAAGAAAACAGGAGAAAAATTAAGAACTCATAACTCACCCACAACGGCTTATGTTAGGGTTGCCGAAGGAAGAACACACGAGGCCAAAGAGGTAAGAGATTATACATTTATCAGGTCATTTGGAGACCAGATGGGCCGAGCCCCAAAATGGCACCAGCACCAGGGACGGGCAGGCAGAGGTTTGAAAGTGCTAATGACGTTGGTTTTCAGCACAGGTGGAAACATTTCATTTGGTCAATTGTATTAACACCAAGAAGCCAAGGTTTTTATGGAGCAAACCCAAAACAAAACATCCCCCACCAGGCGCGCGCGCGCACACACACACACACACACACACACACACTTAAACAGACAAGCAAGCAACACCCTGCTCATTCACATAAATGGTCTTCCAATGTTTTTCTTGGGAGAAAATTTCTCACATAAATTCGTTTCCTAAATTATTAACACTTTGACTATTAACTGCCTAGAATCAGGAAAGTCAAGTCTACTGATCATATTTTAAAAATATGTTTTTATTGATTTCAGAGAGGAAGGGAGAGGGAGAGAGAGAAAGAAACATCAATGATGAGAGAGAATCGTTGATCGGCTCCCTCCTGCAGACCCCACAGTGGGGATCAAGCCTGGAACCAACCATCCTGACCAGGAATTGAACCGTGGCCTCCTGGTTCATAGGTCGATGCTCAATCTCTGAGCCATGCCAGCTGGGGAGGGTACTGATCTTTACACGCTGTCAAAGAATAGGCCAGATATGATAGCAAATTCCCGTACAAACACTCCACCTTAAACAAACTGGTCCCCGGTCTGGGAGGACAAGCTGCTATCAGGCTCTGAAAATCAGGAGTTCCCTTGGTAAAAGAGAAAGCCCGAGGCCTTGGTATTTAAGCCTTGTAGCATGGCCAGTAAGCACAATATTGTACTGAGCATTCTGAATTCCACAGGCAATTCATTCCTTCATCCAACATTTATTATGCACTCATCTTGGGGATACAAGCTTTGTAATATGGGCTATCTGTTCTCAAGATATTTCTAAGCCTATTAGGAAGATTGAGACATACATAATTACAGCCAGGTGAACTTCACCTCTCTTTTTTCTTTTTTTGGTTAGGATGAGCTATAAATGTGTGATGTATGTAGCATGATACCTGTGGATGTGTAGATTACAGCTGAAAATCAACTGTGTTTGTTTATGTGGTTCTGGATACCTGAGGAGGGAATGAAAGGTATTTCCCCCTTCCTGTATGGTAAACAGGCCCCTTAGATTTCTGGGAAATCTTTACCTCCAGGAGGTGATAATAGGAGGTGGTGAAGGTCATTTATAAATCCCCTATTGATGAGATTGCAATTTATTGTCTAAGGAAGGGTTGGGGGAGGGGTTGGAAAAGGGCAGCAGCCAAATGCCAGGAGAATCCAAGGGGAAGAACTAGGTTGGTAGAGGCCCTGGGACCGCAATGTCGAGAGGGGGTCGGGAACCAGACCTGAAGCAGCCCTTTTGGCTCACAGAGCAGAAACAGCAGAGCCAACCAGGGCCTCTTCCTGTTGGGGGACGGGGAGTCTCGGGGACCCCTTTTATTTTTTCAAATTGATTTGAGAGAGAGAGAAACATCGATTTGTTTGTTGTTCTACTTACTTATGCCTTCATTACTTGTGCCCTGACCAGAGATCAAATTCACAACCGTCGTGAATCGCTTTGATGCTCTCACCAACTGAGCTACCCGGCCAGGACCCGGGACCCCTTCTAAACACTCCAGGGTTGAGTGGTGATCCGAGGGCATGGACTCCAACTCTGAAACAATTGATATCACACTTCTCTCCAGTCCAGGGGGGTGAGCTTGAGGTGGTTTTAATTAATGCCAACAACAGCTTTTAAAAAGTAACCTATTTACCATCTTCATTGTTGTTGAGCAGCTCATACCTAGTACATGTGTGGGATGCTGCCCCAAAGTGAGGAAATTGGGGAGGACTTCTTGGAGGAGGTGACCCTTAGCTGAGCCCTAAGAACATCTAAGTGAGCCAGGCTAGGGCAGGGTTTGGGGTGGGGCAAGAGGACTGTGGGGAAGAGGAAGCACAATTAAAGGGCAGGAGGGGAGACCATGGTCAGAGAGAGCACAGCACACATGTTAGATGAACTCCTGGTACTTCTGTGTGACTGGAGGGAGAGAGGGAGGGAAGAGAGAAGAGGTTCAACATCTCATATACCATAGAGTCCGGAGGTGGGTCAGGTAACCTCAGGACCTCCCTAAAACCACTTCTCCCTCCTTCAGAACTGCCATGTCCTCAACACATAAGCCTCAGCCCATGCCAGCCACCACCCGTTGGTAGCAAAAAATACTGAGCACACAGACTCCCTTTCCTTCCTGCTACAATCACTCCAATTTTGTTTCCTTCACACAGATACGTGCTTCAGTAACCCAGCCATGAGCATGTTTTGCCCATGCTAGAGATTTGTGTAGGAACGGAAATGTGGAAGAATTTCTGACTCTGAGACATAAAGGAAAGACAGCTGTAGGCATTCTGGGAAAGAGTTTTTAAAATGTATTTTATCAGAGAGGAAGGGAGAGGGAGAGATAGAAACATCAACAATGAGAGAGAATCATTGATCGGCTGCCTCCTGCACGCCCCCTACTGGGAATTGAGCCTGCAACCCGGGCATGTGCCCTGACTGGAAATCAAACCCTGATCTCCTGGTTCATAGGTCGATGCTCAACCACTGAACTACACAGGCTGGGCCTGGGAAAGATTTTTTTTTTTGCTTTAAAGGTGCATGGAAGAAATAGTGCCTCCTCTTCTGTGAGATGTTGCTAAGTCTGCCTGTGACCCCGGAACTGGGTCAACCATCATGGAGACCATTTAAGAAGCCATCCAGAGGACGAGCTGACAGACTGAGGGTCCGAGAATCCTTCACTCTGATCATCACTTCCTATTTTTTCAGCCCACTACCTTGAGGACCTTCCACCCCATTGATTCTTCAACCTCATCAGAACAACACTCCAGTGTCACCATGTACATGCTGTTCGTGTCCTTATGTCCCTCTTATCCACTGAGATTCCATGGTGCGTCACTGTGTTTACTTGCTAGGGCCGCCATAACGAAATAGCACAGAGTTTGTGGCCTAAACAACAAATTTATTGTCTCATAGTTCTGGAGGTTGGAAGTCCAAGATCATGGTGCGGGCAGGGTTGGGTTCCTCTGAGGCCGCTCTCCTTGGCTTGCAGATGACCTTCCCGTCCTCCCTGACTAACACTGTCGCCTTCGCCCCACCTCCATTAGTCTTTATCACATCAGCCTGCTTTTATTTTCTGCAGAGCACTTCATAGCAGACGCTGTTGGCTGCCTCCCCAAAGGCCATTTCCCCTCTGCCTTGCTGACAGAACTCTGATTTTGTTCAGGTGACTGCTCCCCCTCCCCCATCTCAAAAGTGAATCCTAACTAGTCTAAGCCAGTTATGGGGCTCCCAGCCCCTTTGCCAGCACTTGCTTTGGGATTGGGCATGTGATGGCATTCTGGCCAATGAAATGTGAGGGGACTTGACTGGGGGGCTGCGAGGAAAAAAGCTTTGTTTTTCTGAAAAGGAGACACGTAGCATGAAACAGTCCCTCTTTTCTTCCAGGGAATGTTGTCCTATCTGAGTGTCATGCCTGGAACTTTGAAAACCAACTTACACCACGCCGTGAGCTGAGCACCACGCAGAAGATGGCACAGCAGAAGGGTGAAAGGGACTTGAGGAAGCCATTGTTTCCCTGACTTAATCAAGCCTGGAGCTGTCTGACCACGGGAGTTCTTGCTGGCTGAGTACATTAGTCTGTTAGGGATGCCGTAAGTAAGTCCCACAGACTGGGTGGCTACACGACAGAAATTTGTTTTCTCATAGTTCTGGACTCCAGAAGCCTGAGATCAAGGTGTTAGCAGGGTTGGTTTCTTCTAAGTCCTCCTCCTTAGCTTGCAGATTGTGTCTCCTTCCCTTGTCTTCACAAGGTCTTCCCTCTGTACTTGTCTGTGTCCTCATCTCTTCTTTTATTTCCTTTTAGTTTTCTTTTTTATTTCCTTATTGATTTTAGAGAGAGAAGGGAGGGGGACAGGGAAATATCGATTTGTTGTTCCACTTATTTATGCATTTATTGTTTGATTTGTTTGTTTATCCTCACCTGAGGATATTTTTTTCCATTGCTTTTCAGAGAGAGTGGAAGGGAGGAAGGGAGGGCGGGGGGCGGGAGGAGAGAGAGAGAGAGAGAAACATCCATGTGAGAGAGACACATCAATTGGTTGCCTCCCGAACGCGCTCTGACTGGGGGTGGGGAGTGAACCTGCAACCCAGGTGTACATGCCCTTGACTGGGAATTGAACCTGAGACCCTTCAGTGCGCAGCCGATGCTCTAACCACTGAGCACACCAGCTAAGGCCATTGGTTCATTCTTGTATGTGCCCAGACTAGAGATCAAACCAGCGATCTTGACACTCTAACCAACTGAGCTACCACCAGCCAGGGCCTCACCTCTCATCTCTTCTTTAATCCTTACCAAAGGATATGTTTTTATTGACTTTTGAGAGAGAGGAAGGGAGAGGGAGAGAAATATCAATGTGAGAGAGAAACATTGATTGGTTGCCTCCCGTACGCGCCCCAAACTGGGAATTGAACCCACAACCTAGGTGTGTGCCCTGACTGGGAATCGAACCCACGACCTTTCAGTATATGGGATGATGCTCCAACCAACTGAGCCACACCAGCCAGGGCTCATCTCTTCTTCTTATAAGGTCACCAGTCATCTTGGAGTAGGGCCCACCCTGACGACTTTAAAGTGACCACCTCTTTAAAGGTCCTGTCTCCAAATATAGTCACATTCTGAGGTGCTGGAGGTTAGGACTTCAACTTGAAATCGGGGGGGGGGGGGCACAATTCAGTGTTTTGTCTATAACAGTGGGGTAGGCAGTACTCTTATCATTTAAGTTGGTTCAGTTGGAATCTTCTGTTACTTGTGTTTGAGAACATCCTGATTCAATTACTGTCTGAAGTGATTTTATGTACTTTCTAGAGGCCCAGTGCACGAAATTTGTGCACTAGTAGGGTCCCTAGCAGCTGCTGGCTGCCGGCTGCCGGCTGCCGGCCAGCTACTCCCTCACTTCCCCCAGCCACCTGCCACCATTGCCATCGCTGACCAGGGCCTCCCTTCTTTCCCCCGGTCAGCCCCACCCCCTGGTTGAACTCCCAGTCGAGTGGACAATTTGCACCCTATGCTTTTATTATATAGGATTTGCTCATTTGTTAACTGTCTCTCACCAGAATGTCAGCGTCATGAGGGCTGGGACCCACTCTGGCCTGTTCAGTGCACTATCCCTAATGCCTGGAATCGTGTCTGCCTTAGACTAGCTGCTCAAGAAATGCTCTTGCCTAAATTAGCTATACCAGGCGCCCTCTCCTGACCCCGTTCCTCTTGTTCATAATCCTCACATTTTACATTTAAAAAGCAGAGCCTGGTAGGCAAGAAGCATCAGCCCTATGCAGATGGGAAGGTCTTCACTTTGGAGACCTGGTGTCTGCATGATTTCAGCAGACACTTTACTTTTTAGAGTCAGAAATGATCTGTGGCACCCCGCTGAGCCCCAGGGGCTTCCAGGTTCAATGAAAAAAGGAGGTGAAGATCAAAGAGGACCCGCTGAGGAGGGCACTGACTCTGAGTTGGGTGTGAATCAGAGTCACCTGGAAACTTGCTGCCATAATCCAGACGCCCGGGTCCACCACACAGACTCTGATTTAATGAGTTTAAAGTGGGGCCCAGGCATCTGTGTGTTTAACAGGCCATCAGGTGATTTTAACAAGCCACCTGTGTTTTGAGACCCGCTTGACTAGGGCCTGCTGGAGGAGGAGTCTGCGCTGAGGAAGGCTGGGCTGTCAGTGCCCCCAGGGCTGTGACCGGGCCTTCAGCCAGGCCGGCCCTGCCTGCCAGGGGCAGAGGCTTGGAGACCGAGCACCCTTCTGTTCAGGCACAGCTGGGCCTGGACCTGTTTGGACCTGGTCAAGCATGAAGAGAAGGTGGTCACCTCAGGCCAAGACTTGTCCCCTCCCAGAGGCAGCTAGACATTTGACCTTCCCCCCTCTCCTGTGCCCTGTTTGTTTTCTGCTTCTGGGTCAGTTCTGGGGAGGAGACAGACACGGCCTGAGTTGCTGAAAATGCTGCTGGTGGCTTGGGAGTGTGTTCAGGACTGGAGATGACCCAACCTACCACAGGTGTCTAAAAATAAAACCAAGCCAGCGAGATGCCAGCTGGTTAGGGATCCCGAGGCCCTCCTGGGTGAGGAAGAGGCCGCTGAGGCGTTGTAACCCTCTGGGAACCACAGCCTTCTTTTCAGCGCCGCCCTTGGCAGCTCCCAACGAGTCAGGTAGCTACCACTTGATCCCAAGACAAAGCCACTCTTCTCCAGAGCAGCCAGCCAGGCCTGCAGGCCGCAGGGTTCAGCCTCAGGGCCACATGGGTAGGTTGGGACCGAGCAGGCCTTGCTAGCCTGCCCTGGCCACCAGGAGGGCTCTATTTTAAATGGTGATTGGATGGTCCCCATGGAACAGGCGAGGCAAGTGCTTAAAATAGAGGGCCCTCTGTTTCCTGCTCCCACCCCACTCCTGATGCACCCTGCTCCCCAAACCCCACTGCTGCCTGCCTGCTAACGAGCAGAGAACTGCCTCTGAGTCTTCAGACCACTGGGAGCCAAGGCCCCGCAGAAGACATGCTTACAGGCAAGTACCCAAGAGGAAGGGAGCGGGCAAGGGGCTGGTGTCTGTGTAAACACACGTGTACTAGTATGTCAGGACACAGAGCTCTTGGAGGGGTGCGTGTGTGTGCTTTATTCTGGAATAAAGTTTTACTGAGCGTGCACTGTGTTGATAGCTCCATTCTAGAAACCATGAAAACCAAAGAGCATGCCTGGTCCTTGCGCCTCAAGAACTAACATCATCATTAGGGATGACTCATTCATTTACTGGGCCTGATCTCACGCCAGGCACTCTTCTCAAAGATAGCCTCACAATGTCCTAACTCATTTAATTTTCATGACTACCCTGTGCAGTAGTTACAAGGTGTTAGTGATAATAGTAATTTTTATTATTATTCTAAAGAGGACACTGAGGCAGAGCAGCTAAACAATTTGCCCTCGGTCACAGCTAGGGAGGGGCAGACCTGAGAGGATTCAGGCGCCATCAGCCGAGGCGAGGCTGCCCCTTGGCACTGAACTGTTCTCAGTGTCTTGGGCCACCGACAGGGGGCTGGGAAGATGCCGCCTAAAGCCCCGTCCTCCTCCTGGGAGTTCATCCGTATGAAGTAATGAGATTGTTTTTTATACAAAAATAGAACCATAAGTTCTCAAGTTTGAAAGGAACTCAAAGGTTGTGGAGTGTAACAGCCCAGCCATTCTCTGGAACTTCACATCCAAATAACTGTTGCCCTTTTCACCTCTGGAAGGCTAAACAGTGATGCTGTTGTGGCTCCGAACATTCTTGGCTCTCCAGTTTGGAAGTTGCTTCCAGAGATAGTTTTTGAGACTGACAAGAATCAGTCTCCAGAGAGTCACATTTTAAAAAATTTTCTACCCGCGATGTTATTGCCTAGCTTTATCACACTAATTTTTGGCCAGACTCAACTCTGAACGCCTTTTAACTATTTCTAAGTCAGAACTGCTACAGACCACTCACAGCTTTGCCTCCACTGAGGTTATGCAAGAGAATATGCCAGAGGCTCTTAAAAGCAATTTCGAGAGAAAAGCTAAAAAACAAAACAAAAACATACACAACCTGCCCTGGCCAGTGTGGCTCAGTTGGTTGGAGCATCATCCCATTCATCAGAAGGTCATGGGTTCAATTCCCGGCCAGGGCACATACCGAGGTTGTGGGTTTGGTCCCCCGTCGGGCCTGTATGGGAGGCAACCAAATCAATGTTCTCTCTCACATCTCGCTCTCTGATTCTGTCTCTCTCCCTTCCTCCCTCACTAGAATCAATAAAATTAAATTAAAATAATTTTAAAAACATACAAAACCTTCTGAACAGTGGCAGCTTTGTTAGAGGTGGGATGGGAGGGGATCATCTCCTGTTGTGACGTTTGGAGGGGAGGACTCATTTATTTGATGGACTCATTAATTCTGCATGTTTGTTAGAAAACCAATGTCACTGCCTTATGGTCATCATTGGTCCACTGGGTCGTACACTGTGGAGGGCAGGTGTCTATTTTGCCCACCGTTGTATTCCCAGCACCTACTACAGTGCCTGACCCCCAGTCAGTGCTCCATAAGTGCTTGTTGAATGAATGAATGAAGTAATACACCAAGTACTAAGAGGAGCTATAGTCGGTAAAGAGCTATAATCAGAGGCAGCCAGTCAAAGATTCTCTCTCATCATTGATGTTTCTATCTCTCTCTTCCTCTCAAGAGAAAGGGAGAGGGAGACATAGAAACATTGATGAGAGAGAAATATCATCTATACATTACCTTCTGCACACCCCCCCCCCCCCCTGGGGAAACCTGACCAGGAATCAAACCAGTGACCTCTTGGTTCATGGGTTGATGCTCAACCACTAAGCCACACCAGCTGGGCCAGAACCCACGTTCTTAATCACTATAATGAAGCAAAGATGTTGCCTGAAAAATGAGCAAGAAATAAATGTGTGTGTGTTACAGGCAGTGAATACAGTAGGGGTTCAGAACAACGAATCGGTGAGCTAGTGTGAGATTGGGATGAGAGCTGAGTGTAAAGGGTGGGTTCAATGCAGACAAGGAGAGAGACACAGGGAAGGGCATTCCACTCCGGGAGAAAGGAGGGCATGGGCATGCAGACCGGGCTGAGTACGGTTTGTTCAGAAAGTGTATTCATAGACCAGTGTGGCTAGAAGAGAATTTTCATTCTCATGCAGTTAAAATGGACAAAGATTGTTGAAATCAGACTGAGAAAGCGCCAGTTCCATGGCTGATGGGGAGTTGTTGAAGGATCTTGAGAATGACAGAGCAGTTCCACTCCTGGGAGAAAGGAGGGCATGGGCATGGAGACTGGGCTGAGTACGGTTTGTTCAGGAAGTGTATTCATAGACCAGTGTGGCTAGAAGAGAATCTTCATTCTCATGCAGTTAAAGTGGACAAAGATTATTGAAATCAGACTGAGAAAGCGCCAGTTCCATGGCTAATGGGGAGTTGTTGAAGGATCTTGAGAATGACAGAGCAACTCGTCTGGCAGGAGTGTGTGCAAGGTGGGTCAGACCAGGTAAAGTCTGGAGCAGGGCCATCCTGGACAGCAATCTAGACAGGATGTCAGGAGGGTCTGGGCCAGGGGAGGCGGGACAGTGGGGAAGGGAATACACAGGCTGTGGGAGATGCAGGAGGGATGAGGCAACAGGGTTTGGAGACCGTGATTGATGGTGGCCAGAGAGAAGGGGACATTAAACATTAAAGATGACTCTGAGGTTTCCGGCCTGAGTGGCTAGGATAAAAACGACGACACTGATAGATGACAAGAAGTGCCGTTTGGTTATATTGAATTGAGGTGACAATAGGACATCCAAGTGGGAACAGGCAGAAGGTTGTGGAAATGCAGGCAAAGAGCTGGGTGAAAAGTCTGGGCTAGGGGGAAAAAGTAGCAAGAAATCTTCTTATAAGGCAAACAAGAGCGTATCAAGGGGCAGTCTCCCAGAGCCCCACTAGCAGCTCCAGTGCTCTCTGGCCCTGACAAGAAGTGCCATTTGGTTGTATTGAATTGAGGTGACAGTAGGACATCCAAGTGGAAACAGGCAGAAGGTTGTGGAAATGCAGGCAAAGAGCTGGGTGAAAAAGTCTGGGCTAGGGGGAAAAATAGCAAGAAATCTTCTTATAAGGAAAACAAGAGCGTATCAAGGGGCGGCCCCCCAGAGCCCCACTAGCAGCTCCAGTGCTCTCTGGCCCCTCACTGCCACGGGGTCCCAAGCCTTCAGACAGACAGAAACGGACACTCTTGTGCTGCCACCTGGTTGGAGGGCTGAGCCCCTCCCAGCCTGACTTAGGATGCAAACATTTCCTTTTCTCTTTCTTCAAAAGGGCATTTTCCACACCCAACATTTTCTGAGGGCTCTCTCTATGAGCTCACACCCAACCCCTGACCGTTACTCTGTGTTGAATGAAGGGTAACCAAGGCTCAGACCATGCAGGATACCCACCCTGCAAAACCCCAGCCCGGAAGCTGGTGAGGACCACACATTCTCTGCCCGCAGGGGAAATACACACCCTCAACAGATCTGAGGCTGCTGGAGTAGATACACAAGCCGACTCCCAGATCCAAGAAAAGCTAAGTCCTTTTAGGAAGAAGGAACTGTGTGGATGATGACTGGTCTACTGCCTACTGCCTTAGAAACTCTAAGGGAAATATGCCCATCACCATAGCCCCCCCACCATAAAACAAAAAAGCAAAAGGCAAAGTAACAGTTATAGTGTACGGACCACTTTGTGTGTGTGTGTGTGTGTGTGTGTGTGTGTGTGTGTATCCTATATCATAAAAGGCTAATATGCAAATTGTCCCTTCGGGAGTTCAACCAAGCAGGAGTTCGACCACTAGCTATGATGTGCGCTGACGTGGAATGAAGGAAGGCCCTGGCCGACAGCTGGCAGCTGGGGGAAGGAATGCCCTGATTGGCCCTGATTGCCAGCCAGGCCTAGGGACCTTACCTATGCATGAATTTCGTGTACTGGGCCTCTAGTATATATATAT
>NW_005360677.1:1296815-1306734 GCF_000412655.1 Myotis brandtii
AGTATCTTACCTCATTTAATGCTGTGATAAAGGTAATGGTATAATTAATATCTAAGTTTTATAGATGTGGAAACTGAAGTTCAGAGATGCAAATGACAAGCTCACTGTAACAAAGCTAGTAGGGACAGAGCTGGATTTAAACCCCAGATTTTGTGACTTCAGATCTGTTGCTCCCTCTCCCCATACACCATAAATTCATCATGTACAGTTGGATAGGTTGGTCAAAATACAAACAGTTCATTCTCTGCTAGAAAGACTTCATATGGACCAGCAGTAGCTCTGGCCATATGCTATATTTAAAAAATATTTTATGAAAACACTAGAGGCCCAGTGCATGAAATTCACGTACGGGTAGGGTCCCTAGGACTGCCCAGCAATCAGGGCCGATTGGGACCTTCCAGCTGCCGGCCGGGGCCTTCCTTCGTTCTGCGCCACCCCCTGGTGGTCAGCTCATGTCATAGCGAGCGGTCGAACTCCCGGTCGGTTGAACTCCCGAGGGGACAATTTGCATATTAGTCTTTTATTACATAGGATAAGGCTTTATGTTTTACAAGGTGTTTTCAGACAGCCTTTTCCTTTAATTTCCTGTTGTAGTGTTGTAATGCAATCGATAACAAGTGAAATACAGTAGACAGAGTACAGAGCCCTGAGTTGGAGAGCCCTGGGTTAGAGTCTTTACTCCATCTACTGACTAAAAAAGGAAGTTGAGACTAATGTCTGTTTACCTAATTCTATGGAGTTGTTATAGGGTTAAATGAGACAATGAACGTGTAACATTTTTGTGAATGATAAAGCTCCTTACAAGGTTGCTTACCTTTATTTTATTTATTTATTTTTTCTTTTAGCACAAACGCAGCCCCCACTACCACAAATGATGCAGTTGAGTTTCTCACATTTGGGGAAATCGCAGAGGTCAGCACATCTGGAGTGCAATGGGTAAGCCTCACCCTGGGAAACCACCTTCATGATCATGGTATCTCCCCTGCCAGGTAAATATTACCTTTGTTTTAATTAAAAAAATAAAATAATAAAGTCAAGGCCCGGCCAGTATGGTTCAGTGCTTGAGCGTCAACCTATGAACAAGAAAGTCACTGTTGGATTCCCGGTCAGAGCACACTGGGACTCAATCCCCAATAGGGGGAGTGCAGGAGGCAGCTGATTAATGATTCTCATCCTTGAAGTTTCTATCTCTTTCTCCCTCTCCCTGAAATCGATAAAAATATATTTAATAAATAAATAAATAAATAAATAAACTCAAGAATTTCCAAACTCAAGTTCTCTCGTTTACCTGTTCCGTGTTGAGAACGTCAGATGAGATGGAGAGGAGCCGCAGAGTGTATGTTATGTCAAAATGTCCCTGATGTGTCAGAGGCAGATCACATACTTGCCGGGGCACTCGGTCCCCTTCTTCACTTCTCAGCCTAAACATAGCCCCAAATTTCCCCTTTCCAGCCCTCAGGTAATTTCCCCTTTCACTTCCTACACCGATCTGCCTTCTTCTCACCAAGAGGAGGGCAGCCCAGCCCGCATGGCTCAGTGGTTGAGTGTCAACCTGTGAACCAGGAGGTCACAGTTCGATTCCCGGTCAGGGCACATGCCTGGGTTGAGGGCTCAGTCCCCGGGGGAGGGGGAGGTGTGTGTGCAGGAGGCAGCCAAACCAATTATTCTCTCTCCTCATTGATGTTTGTAGAGGAGGGCAGCCCAGCCCACATGGCTCAGTGGTTGAGCGTCAACCTGTGAACCAGGAGGTCACAGTTCAATTCCCGGTCAGGGCACATGCCCGGGTTGAGGGCTCAGTCCCCGAGGGAGGGGGAGGTGTGTGTGCAGGAGGCAGCCAAACCAATGATTCTCTCTCCTCATTGATGTTTGTATCTCTCTCTCCTTCTGCCTTCCTCTCTGAAATCAATAAAAATACTTTTAAAAAAGAGGATGGCAAATCATGTCTTCCAGACCCCCATCAAAGCAGGTTCTCGGAGGGATCAGAACAGGTGTCCTCGTGGCTACACTACAGTCACAAGACAAAGTGAGCTCTGCCTCCAAACTTCTACACTAACTACCAACATCTCCTTGCTCATTCATGCAACAAATATTTCCTAAGCACGTTCCTTGTGCCAGGCACTGTGCCAGCTACTGGGGGTACAGTCCTGGGGAAGACCTAACAAAGTGGGGGGTAGATGAAGCAGTTAGGAAGTTCTGAGAGATCACAGGTATTTGACACACGATTTCACATTTTCCAGTGCTCAGCTGCATACTCCCTCTCATTTATTCCTCAAGCCCTTATGAACATGCTCTGATGAAACTCTGTCCTAAGATTTTCAGAGTCTAAGGAAACCATCAAAACCAGCTTCTCCTTGGAAAAAGCCTCAGTACGCTGAGACCTCCCAGTTCCTTTGTTTCAGGAGAAAGCACTGAACTTGAACTTGTGGATATGGAAACGTAAAGGAGTAACTTCTGAAACGGAGATGTTGGGTGTGTCCTGGCTCCAAGAAGCTACAATGGCCTGAGGGTGCCAAAGAGAAAGGGTAGAGGGAGAATCCTGGTGGAGAGGAGGCCTGACCAAAAGGTGTCCCCCCCTTCGTCAGATCCTTGGTCTAGGTCAGCCGTGGGGCCCGTTTGAAATGAATAAAACTAAAAAAAAAAGACCGTACCCTTTTATGTAATGATGTTTACTTTGAATTTATATTAGTTCACACAAACACTCCATCCATGCTTTGTTCCGGCCCTCCGGTCCAGTTTAAGAACCCATTGTGGCCCTCGAGTCAAAAAGTTTGCCCACCCCTGGTCTAGGTTCAGGCTCCATGGTCTGAGGATAAGGGTCAGAAGCTAACCAAACCGTTCACAGAGGACTTTGGGAGACTTGGACCGAGCACTACAACTTTGAGATGCACTAACAACGTTTAGCACTAAATTGGGGAGGTGGGCAAGGATATTTTTCCATTTATTTTTAGAGAGGGTGGAAGGGGGAGAGAGAGAGAGAGAGAGAGAGAGAGAGAGCGAGAGAGAGAGAGAGAAACATCGATGTGAGAGAGATACATCAATGGTTGTTTCCAGCACGCACTCCAATTAGGGCTGGGGCTTGAACCCGCTAACCCAGATGCGTGCCTTGACTAGGAATTGAACCCCAGACCCTTTGGTGCATGGGGCAGCGCTCTAACCACTTGGCAACACTGTCCAAGTGTGTTTCCTATTCGTGACTCAGATACCACGGTCACCCCACTCCGAACCCGTGGCAACACCTCCGATCCCCCAAGTAGCTTGTGTGGCGTGAGTGTGTGTCCATGATAGACTCCCACGCTTTTCCCAAAGGCTCCCTGGCCTCAGCGATAAGTTGATAAGTATCCCTACCCTGAGTGGACAGATACAGAATGAAATGGAGACTGACTTTGTCAAGGTCACCAGAGTGACAGCCAGAGCTGGGGCACTGGGACAGCCAGGCTCCCTATCCCAGCTCAGGGGTCCCTGATGCCTCTGAAGTACTGAGCACTGGGCACGTGGAGGTTGTGTGTACCAGTTTTTACTTTATTTTATTATTATTTTTCAAATCCTCACTCGAGGATATGTTTTTATTGATTTTAGAGAGAGAGGAAGGGGGGAGAAAGAGAGAGAGAGAGAGAAACATTGATCAGTTGCCTCCCATACACCCCTAACCTAGGTATGTGCCCTGACCAGGAATCGAACCTGCAGCCTTTTTGGTGTATGGGACGCCACTCCACCAACTGAGCCAGCTGGCAGGGCCCCCGTCCTGTGTGCCATATCATTTTCGTGAACTCAGTCCTCCTCGTCAGACCACGTGTCCCAACTTTCCCCCAGAATATGTGGTGATGAAGAGTCTGCTGGAGCCACAGGGTCCAGGGCCTGTCCTGGGGCTCCAGCCCGAGGCCTTGTGGAGCAGATGCAGAAGAGCACGGGACCGCCCTGGCCGACCTCTGCTGCGGGAAGACCCTGGTTGCTCCTTGCCCACCAGGACCTTCAAAGGTCAGGGCTGGGAGTCACCCTCGGTTGGCAGGTGAACCAGAAAGCCAGTCATTATGACACTGAGGTCATGTTCTTGTCAGCAAGGCCAGAACTAGGCCTTCCTCCACCCTCCCGCCTCGCCCTCCCTGCAGGGGATAAGCTGTCGTCAGCCTTACTTCCTGCCAAACTAGAAAGCACGAGGGTGATGGGTGGCTACAGGAATGCTGAGGCTTTAATGGGGCACAGATTGCACGGCAGGGGTGCCACCCCCAAGCCTCCAATTACTTAGGGAGCTGCAGGGCCAGAGGGAGCCAAGCAGCAGGCACAGCTGTCGGGAGGCAGGGCCCAGCCCTGGGCAAGTGGCCTCTTGGCCAGTGCTTTGTTTTATGGGGCTCTTTAGCTCTCTGTCTTGAAGGAGGAGAGAACCACATTCCTAAGCTTCGGGGATTACTGCCTTAAAACACTGTTTCCTGTGTCTCCTGTCCCCACCACAGGTGTCCCCATGTGGCCTTTACCAGCTGTGCCACAGGTGGGCCCCGCTGTGGAAATCACCCAACGTTGTAAACTTCCTCCAGGTTCCTCAGGGGGGACCACACCTTTTCTCCTCTGTCACATCCTTCTTGTTCCCCTCACACAGTGAGGCAGAGAGGGAGCAGGGGCCTTTTTCACTTTATACTGGAGGCTCTGTGCACGAAATTCATGCACTGGTGGTGGTGGCGGGTTCCTCAGCCAGGCCTGTGCCCTCTCACAGTCCAGGAGCCCTCGGAGGATGTCCAACTGATGGCTTAGGCCAGTGGTCGGCAAACTGCGGCCCCTTGAGTGTGGCTCTTCCACAAAATACCACATGTACAGTGCAATTGAAACTTCGTGGCCACACTCAAGGGGCCAAAGAGCCGCATGTGGCTCGAGAGCCGCAGTTTGCCGACCACTGGCTTAGGCCCACTCCTGGCAGTTGGACATCCTTAGAGCTGTTGTGGAGGTGGGAGAGGCTCCTGCCACCATCGCTGCACTTGCCAGCCATAAGCCCAGCTTCTGCCTGAGCAGCGCTCCTCCTGTGGGAGCGCACAGACCACCAGGGGGCAGCTCCTGCATTGAACGTCTGCCCCCTGGTGGTCAGTGCCCGTCAAAGCGACTGGTCATTCTGCTGTTTGGGCAATTTGCATATTCACCTTTTATTATATAGGATACCTTTCAAAGAAGCATTTCGAGTTCTACTCTATTTTTATTGATTGATTGGTTTTAGAGAGAGGAAGAGAGAGAGAGAGAAACATCGATTTGTTGTTGCACTTACTAGTATTTATACTTATTCATTCATTGGTTGATTCTTGTATGTGCCCTGACTGGGGATCGAACCCACAACCTTGGTGTATCGGGATGATGCTCAGCCAGTCAGCCAGGGCTAATTTATCATAACTTGAAAACTCTTTTTGTGAATATAGCATCAATTTTCTTCCTCATTTTACTTTGGAAAACCCCAGGCTGAACTAGTGGGAGTTGAGCCCAGATCGGTGGTGACTTGCAGGGTTGGCTTGGGGAGTGCTGTGGCCCTAAGGGGGGCCCAGGGAGCGGCTCAGGGGTGTGTTGGTGGCACGGAGGCAGGGACGAAGCTGCGGCCCTGTCCCTTCTCTGCCTCTTGGTTTCGTCTCTGATCTGTGGAAGTGCTTTTCCAAAGGCTCAGGGACCTCGGCCCTGGTTCTGCTCACCCAGAAAGGGCCTGGCGCTTTGGCCCGTTGTCGAGCCCGGCCAGGCTTCGCTCAGTGGGCGCTCTGCCTCCGGAACCAAGCTGCCTGGACTTGCTTTCTGAGAGGAGAGCAAGCAGGAAGTGCGGGCACTCACCAGGTTCGGTGTGCAGAAGGCTCCCGACTCCTGGCAGCCTGCTGGTCCGACTCCTGGCGCAGGTGGCTGCAGGATGGATGACTCAGGTAAGAAGTGCTGGACAAACAAGCCGGTGTTCTCATCCCAGCAGGGTGACGACTCTAATGAGCTGTCCTGTCATCGCTGTACCACCACCTTCTGCGGGTGGGCTTGCCGGGCCCAGAGCCAGGGCCCGAGGGACTGGCAGGAATGTGGTTATCTTGGCCTGTGTCTTGTTGCCCAAGATGTTTCTAGAGCTGGGCTTGGAGCTGAGCCCGTGGCCCCTGCATTGTCTGATGATGTCACGGAGGCTGTTGGGCTAAAAGAGCCCAACTCAGAGCAAGGACGTGCGGTGAGGAAACTCTGGTATGTGTCTCCTGAGCCCAACACCTCCTGTGTCAGTGCTCCCTGGCCTCAGGAGACACAAAAGACCAGGCAAATTGGAGAAACTTGGCAAGAGAGATGATTAGGCTGAAGCCAACAGGGTAGCTGAGTGGCCAGGTGTGCAGCTAAGGGTTGTCATACCTGCCTTGTTTAAATAATACTAAAAAAAAAGCTACTATTTACTAAGCACTTAGTATGTGCCAGACACTGTTCGAAGCACTTCACATGTCTCATTTAATTCTCAAAACACCCCTAGGACATAGCTGCTAGCACTCTCCTCATTTCACAAATGGAGAACCCAAGGCATGGAGTAGCTGGCTCAGAAGCACACAGCTGGTAACCAGTGAACCCAGGATTCGAACCCAGGCTACCAGAACTCCCACACAACACAACCTCTCTCCTGCTGTCACGGGGGCTGCAGCGCAGGAAGACTGAGCACTGACAGGACCTCAGGCTTCTATGTCTGGCCCAGCCACACCACCACCTGTGATCTTGGCTGTCACTGCTGAGTCTGGCCGCCAGTAGGAGCAGGAACGGGGCGGGGATTGTTATGCCAAGTAGGCTTTGCCACGGGGAGGTTCTAGTCCAATGTCTCTACCCAGCCTGTAAACAGCCGGAGGAAAGGCCCCTCTCCTCCTCCCCTGGGCCGCCCTGTGGGAAGTGTTTACTCCTGACTTCCAAGGGCAGCTTCAAGGGCGTGTGAGCAGGACAGCGATAAACTCGCGGCCTGGTGCCCCTGACTAATAGAGCCAAGCTGCTTCCCCACTCCACGCCTCAGTTTCCCCACTTGATTCATGGAGACACTGACCTCTTTGTGCTCTGTGCTAATTAGTCAGGGTTAATTAGCATTAGTCACAGACTCTGGAATCCTCACAATCAAAGGGTCATCTGCTGGGTCGAGGCTGCACTGTGGCCACGATGACATCAGCCAGGCGCGTGCCGTGCCCTGTGAACATGTCTTCAGAGCTTCCTTGGCGGCTTGCTCCCTTTCTGGTTGGTGCTGCGACAGCATGAGGAAGTCCCCTCAGGAGGGCTGCCGCCATGTGCCAACGTGGCTGCCAATGGCTTACCGTCCCCTGGGTTTCCTCTTGCAGCTGAATTCCCATTTAGTCTGCTTCTTGTCCTTGCTACCCTGGCCTTTGATCCTGGACACAGGGTCCTAACCCTGACATTCCCCCCCCCCCCTTTCTTATCTCAATAAACATTCATTCTCTCCATATTGCTCCCTGCTGTTTTAATAAGTGTTTTTGGCCCTAACCGGTTTGGCTCAGCGGATAGAGCGTTGGCCTGCGAACTGAAAGGTCCCAGGTTCGATTCCGGTCAGGGGCATGTACCTTGGTTGCGGGCACATCCCCAGTAGGAAGTGTGCAGGAGGCAGCTGATCGATGTTTCTCTCTCATCGATGTTTCTAACTCTATCCCTCTCCCTTCCTCTCTGTAAAAAATCAATAAAATATATTTTAAAAAATAAGTGTTTTTGGTCTACCTCTCTGAGTCTGCAGTAGAAACAGGGCAGCTTCAGCCTTCAAGCAATGTGAGTTTGGTTAGGAGAGAAGACCTGTAACAAAATGACAAAGTAAGAATGATGCTACCCTAGCCGGCGTGGCTCAGTTGGTTGAGCGTCATCCAGTGCACTGAAGGGTCACCGGTCTGAATCCCAGTCAGGGCACATGCCTGGGTTTCAGGTTCGATCCCTGGTGGGGGTGTGCAGGAGGCAGCCGATCAATATGTCTCTCTCACCAATATCCTTCTCTCTCTTCCTTTCTCTCTCTAAAATAAATTTTTAAAATGATGCTGAAAGGGACAATAATTTATTTGAAAAGCATTGTCCACCAATGCTGGTCTGCTAGTGATGAGTATAAATGGGGAGGCGGGTTTGCCTGGTCTCTGCGAGTCCAGCTAGACTGCAGTGGTTCTCAACCTTGGCTGCACATTAGAATCACCGGGGAATCTTTTTAAAACCCTGATTTCTGGGCCTCATCCTCCGGAAATTCTGTTTCTATGCCACCCCATAACAAAGAAACAGAATTTCCGGAGGTCGAGGCCCAGAAATCAGGATTTTAAAAAGATTCCCAGGTGATTCTAATGTGCAGCCAAGGTTGAGAACCACTGAGCTAGAGGAAGTCAGATGTGGAGCACGGGCGTCATCTAGTGGCTCTGGAAGGAACTGCTTTATTACGGCTGGGCCCTAAGGCCACACACCTGGTCTGGACTCGCAGGCAGGCTACAGTGACTGCAGTTCTTTGGGAACCTGGCATGATGGTTACGGAGGGGAGATTTCTAGGCACTTCATATCTAAAAAGCTGCTTTTCACTTGACATCTAATTTCTTTGGATCTACAGAAGAAAGGTCTCGCTTCTGGTTTCACATCCATTTTCTTCCCGTATTAGAGAAGAAGCAACCAGGACCATGGCACTGCTGAGCCATGACCCCTGAGCCAGGACGAACCCAGACACACCAACAGAGGACGAGGGGTGACGACTGTTGCTGCCCAAACCTAACAGGAAGGATTAAGGGGACAGAATTCAAGAGTGGTCTTGTTCTGTACATATGAAAGGTGGACGGCAGAAGTAGCCATTTCTTTTCTGTTTAATGTGGTAAAAACACACACACCCCAAAACAAGATAACATAAAATCTACCATCTTAACGATTTCTGAGCGTACAGTAAGTAGTGTTAGCTACATGCATACTGTTGTGCATAAAACTCCAGAACTTTTTCATCTTGCAAAACTGAAGCTCTGTACCCACTCAATGCCAACTCCCATATTCCTTCTCCCAGCACCTGGTAACCACATTCGACTTTCTACAAGTCTGACTCCTTTATTTTTTAAATTTATATTTTTAATCCCCCCCCGGCCTTCACCACTCTATTGTCTGTGTCCATAGATAATGCATACATGCACATAAGATCTTTGTTTAATCTCTTCCCGCCTCCCTTACCCCCCTCCCTCTGAGAATCATTAGTCTATTCCATTTCCATGCCTCTGATTCTATTTTATTCGCCAGTTTATTCTGTTCATTAGATTTCTTATTCATTTATTTTGATTTTTAGATTCAATTGTTGATAGTTATTGCCTTTTTATTGTTTATATTTTTTATCTTTTAATTTTTCTTCTTCTTCTTCCTCTTCTTGAAGAATACCCTTCAACATTTCATGTAATACTGGTTTGGTGGTGATGAACTCCTTTAGCTTTTTCTTGTCTGGGAAGCTCTTTATCTGACCTTCGATTCTAAATGATGGCTTTGCTGGGTAGAGTAATCATGGTTGTAGGTCCTTGCTATTCATCACTTTGACTATTTCTTGCCACTCCCTTCTGGCCTGCATAATTTCTGTTGAGAAATCAGCTCACAGTCAGATGGGTGCTCCCTTGTAGGTAACTAACTGCGTTTCTCTTGCTGCTTTTAAGATGCTCTCTTTGTCGTGGCATTTTAATTATGATGTGTCTTGGTGTGGTCCTCTTTGGGTTCCTCTTGTATGGGGCTTTCTGTGCCTCCTGGACTTGTAAGTCTATTTATTTCACCAAGTAGGGGAAGTTTTCTGTCATTATTTCTTCAAATAGATTTTCAATATTTTGCTCTCTCTCTCCTTCTGGCACGCCCATAATTCAAAAGTTGGTACACTTGAAGTTGTCCCAGAGGCTCCTTACACTATCTTCATATTTTTTAATTCTTTTTCTTTTTGCTCTTCTGATTGGGTGTTTTTTGCTTCCTTATATTTCAAATCATT
>NW_005360677.1:1306828-1318913 GCF_000412655.1 Myotis brandtii
TGGTCCTTTTCCATTTTTTTGGCATTCTCACTAAGATCCTTGAAAGTCTCACTGAGTTCCTTGGAGGTCTCAAGAAGATTCTTGAGTAACCTTATAACTGTGGTTTTGAACTCTATATCCAGTAATTTGCTTTCTTCCATTTCTTTCATTTGTGACATGTTTCTTTGTCTCTGCATTTTGGCTGCTTCCCTGTGTTTGTTTCTATGTATTGGGTAGAGATGCTATGTCTCCTTGAGTTAGTAGAGTGGCCTTGTGTAGTAGGTGTCCTATAGGGCCCAGTGGCTTAGCCTCCCCAGTCACCTGAGCTGGGCACTCTAGGTATGTCCCTGTGTTGGCTGTGTGCACAGTCTTGTTGTAGTTGAGACTTGATTGCTGTTGGCATCACTGGGAGGAATTGACTTCTAGGCTAATTGGTTGTGGGGACCAGCTGCGACTACAGTGGGAGAGCTGCTGTGCAGGAGACTTGGAGCAGGACTTGCTTCAGTGGGGCTTTGGTGCTCACTGAGTCTGACTTTTGAGTGTGTCGCTAATGGATGTGTAGAGTTTTGGGTGTGTCGCTTATGGATGGTATGGTCTGATGCTGACCACTGGGTGCACTGACTCTTGGGTCTCCGGGGAGATGCAAAGTTGGCCACTGCCTGGGACCACCTGGCAGGAGCTACAGAAAGATCTGCAGATTCTTCCTATTTGTTTCAGGTTTGGAAGTGCCCAGGCAAGGCCCAGCTGTGAAGCAAGGCAGGCTGGTTTTAGTGCCAGGTTTTGAGCCTTTTATTGATAGGTTTGGGGCTCCCTGACCCAGCTGCAGCTTGATTGAGAGGTTTTAGCAAAGTCTGAAGCCTGAGCACGGACAGGCCATTTATATGGAAAAGCTGCTGCAAACAGCTTGAGTGAGGCTGCAAATTGGTTGGGTGGGGTCTCAGGGAACCCCTAGGGCGGAGCAAACAGTGTGCTCCAGGGTGATGGGGACTCAGATATGGCTGCCAGTCAGCCCTGCGACAGGGGAGGTCTCGACATAGGAACAATGACCCCTAGAGCACCTTCGTCTGGTAGAAAGCTGCCCCCAAGTTCCTGCCCCAGTGCCAGACAATCCAGTTCCTTCCTGTATGTGTTTGGGTCCCCCACGCCACCTGGCACTGGAGCTCAGAGGAAGCAAGTCTGAGTAAATTTGTGCCTGGCCCTTTAAGAGGAACTCCTGGCCCTGGCTGGCTTGGCTCAGTGGATAGAGTGTTGGCTTGCAGACTGAAGGATCCCAGGTTCCATTCTGGTCAAGGGCACATGCCCGGATTGCGGGCTCAATCCCCACTGAGGGGCATGCAGGAGACGGCCAATTGATGGTTCTCTCTCATCATTGATGTTTCTAACTCTCTCTCCCTCTCCCTTCCTCTCTGAAATAAATATATACTAGTACAGTGGGGCCTTGACTTACGAGTTTAATTCGTTCCGAGACCGAGCTCGGTAAGGAGCTTGTTAAGGAGCTTGTTAACTCAAATTACTCTGTCAACTCAATGCAAAAAATCGGCCGAGAGACAGCTGGTATCTCAAAAAACTTGTTAGTCGGGACACTCGTAAGTCAAGGCCCCACTATATATATATTAAAAAGAGGGACACCGGGGTCTCCGGCAGCCTCTGTGTCCCTCAGCCACAATCCCTGCTGGTTTTTACAGCCTGAAGTTGTGGAAACTTCTCTTCCCAGCTCTGGGACCCTGGGTGGAGGGTCTGGTGCGGGGCGGCTTTTTTCATCTGGAGGGAGATTGTCCCTGCTGAGGCCGCCCATGAGGAGCAAGGTGTCTCAATGTGCTTTCTGGTTGTAGGACTTCCATTCAGCCAGCTTTCAGGCCGTTCTGGATGAGGGTTGTTCTGTATTTTAGTTGTAATTTTGATGTGGTTGTGGGAGGTGGTGAGTACAGGCGTCACCTATGCCGCCATCTTGGTTCTGAGTCTGACTCCTTTAGATAGAGGTGGACTCATGCAGTATCTGTCCTTTTTGTGACTGGTTTATTTCACTTGGCAGGATGTCCTCAAGGTTTACCCATGTTGTAGCATATGACAGGATTTACTTCTGTTTTAAGGCTGAATAACATTTCATTATATGTATATACCACGTTTTCTTCATCCATTCATCTGCCCATGGGCACTTAGGTTGCTTCCACCTCTTGACTATTGTGAATAATGCTGCTGTGAATGTGGATGTGCAGCCATTTCTTTTTTTAAAAATATTTTAAAAATTGATTTCAGAGAGGGAGAGGGAGAGAGAGATAAAAACATCAATGATGAGAGAGGATCACCCATCTGCTGCCTCCTGTACATCCCATACCGGGATTCGAGCCTCAATCCAGGCATGTGCCCTTGACTGGAATAGAATCCGGGACCCTTCAGTCCACAGGCTGACACTCTATCCACTGAGCCAGCTGGGCTGCAGCCATTTCTTTTTAACAGCTATGAAGAGGCTCAGCCCGGAAAAGGATGGACTAGATTCTACACTGGAGTGAAGGTGGATTGAAGGTGAATGGAAGGAAGGGTGGAGAGGAGGGCAGAGCTCCTCTATTCTTACTATATGATTTAGAACAGGTAGCCTTCCTGCCCCGTCTATAAACTGAAAAATGATAGCCAGGATGAGCTAGTAAGCTACAAAGAATGTGTTTGATATATTTGTTTGCATATAGAATATTTACCAAAAGTAGGCAATATATTATTTGGCAACTCTCAAGATAAAGCTATTATTGCCCTGGCTGTTTTGGCTCAGTGGTTAGACTATCAGCCGTGGACTGAAGGGACATGGGTTTGACACTGGTTAAGGTCACCTTCCTCAGTTGTAGGCTTGATTCCCGGCCCAGCTGGGGAGCGTGTGGGAGGCAACCAATCGATGTGTCTCTCTCACATCGATGTTTCTCTCTCTGTCTCTTCCCCTCACTTCCACTCTCTCTAAAAATCAATGGAAAAGGTATCCTCGGGTGAGGATTAACAACAAAAAGAACAAAAAACATACAACTTTATTATTATTGTATCTTAATGTTGTCACTTATTGCTATTACTTGGATGGTTTCTCACCTACTTTATATCAAAGGCATACAAAAAGAATCAGAAAAACAAATACAAAACTTTTTTAAAAATGTGTTTTTATTGATTTCAGAGAGAGAGAGGGAGGGAGAGGGAGAGATAGATAGAAACATAGGTGAGAGAGAAACACCAACAGCGATCAGCTGCCTCCTCTATGACCCTTGCTGGGATCAAGCCTACAATCCAGGCATGTGCCCTGACCATGATGAATCAAACTGGCACCTTTCAGTGCACGGGTGATGCCCAACCGAGCCACACCAGGACTGTTTTCAACTTACAGGTTATTTTCAACTTATTATAAGTAACCATGTACTGAACATCTTCATGTATACAACTTCTCCTCTTTTGAACTATATTTTTGGTTAGAAGGCAGACAGTATAGTTAGGAGCACAGGATTGAGTTTGAATTCTGGCCTTTCTACTTACCGGCCGTGTGACCTTGCGCGAGGTGAACTATGTAGCATGTAGAATACGTAGTGTATACTTGCTGTGGTAGCTATTTGCAGTAGTGAGGATATCGATGTTCAGGGTTCTCCCGTTCAAGCATCTTCCTCTCTCTCGTGTCCCAGAGGCTGACCCCCGCCACAGTCTTTGCTTCACTGTCACTTCAAAATGGCTTGAACCCCACCGGCCTCTCTGGTACTCTCATGCGGTTTCCTTCTCCCCCTTTGGGTCTAGTAACGGCTGGGCAGGACTGGCTGGGAAATGGACGTGGAGGCTAAAAATGCTTTTCTTATCTCTGGGACCTTGGTTTCCTCATGAGACCAGTGAGGCCTCGTTGTAAATCTGGAATTCCCGCCAGGTCTGACATTTTATGTTCCTATTTCCACCCTCTTGAGGGCTGTGGCAAACAGCCCATTTTATTCTGAACCTACCCACCGGGAGAGGGATAGGGAGCTGACAGGAGGGAGGACAGAAAGCTGAGAAGCACATTATCCACACGGCCTGAGTCTTTGGGTAAGCTCTGGGTAAACCACCAGTCCTCCCCAGAGCCCTTCCTACAAACTTTGTTCCCGTTTCTCTTTCTTACTAATTGGCTTCAGCTACGTGATGCTGATTGGACTAGAGAGGCGTGGTGGAGAGAAAGACTATCACCACCACCACCTTAGCCAAGGAGCGAGAGAAAAAGCCGGGATAAAGAAGGGATGGATGGGTTCTAATTAAAGGGCTCAGGTGCAGCCTCCGCTCTGAGGGCATGGGTCGGCGGACCCAGAGAACAGCCACGGACGCCAAGGAAAACCCAGAACAGGCATAAGACTAAAAATAGCAGGGAAACCGAGGAGGAGGAGGAAGTGCTTGTAACTTCTGCTGTTGGTCAAGCTGTACATGCAGCTGTTTTGGTTGCTAAAATGGAAGGCCGCGGACGGATGTAAAAGCTGGCTCTGAGGGCAGCCACAACCGGTCTCTGCGTTTGATGGGTAAATGAGAAAAGCCCCCGAGGGAATGTTCCAGCCGAGTGTATTGAAGTTGGCTAAAGTTTTAAAGGGCCAGGCGAAGGACTCACTTCTGGACAGCCGTGTCCCATGAGCAGATGCAAGGCATTCCCTGCTGCGGTGAGAGGCAGATTTTGACTTTGTACTTGGGCAGGAGGATCAGAGGACTGCCGTGCTGGAAGGGATCCCAGCTGTATTATAATGAAAAGAACAGAAGGCTGGGAGATGGAGTGAGTGCGGCTCTGCCACATTCTACCGAGATGGCAGAGCTTGTTACTAAAAGTCTTTGAGCTTCAGTCTTTCCCTCTGTGAAAATGCAATCAACCTAGATGGGAAATGCAACCTTTGTTTAAATAAAACACAGAATCCTGGAGGCCTTAGTGGAGAAAAACAATAAAAGAAGAGTCTGAAGGCTGGGAGGACTGGCCACGCTAGGGAGTCTGACTAGCCTTGAATAGCAGGGGGTCTCTGAGCTGCCACCACCTGCTCTGATGCTGGGATCAAGATGGCAAAAGGCTGTGATGTGTGAGGCAGAGAGGAAGGCTTTTAAAGTTCTCTTTACCAGCAGGAGACAGTGAGCACAGGCGTTGCATAGCATCCCCATAAGCTGCCCAGTGTGGCTAGTGCACGTGGGGAAAGTCCTTAGGATGATGATATAATGCTCCCTTTGTAGATATTAAAGAAGCAAAACTGATATTTTAGGCCATTATTTACTTTAAAAGGATCTGCCAAAAAACCCAAACATTTTTCAAATAAAGAACCACATTAGGAAGAGTGGGATCCTAGAAAAGCCAAATCAAACCTTTGGAACAAGCCACAAGAAGAATGAACAGCCTGGGGTGAAGTGATGTCCTAGTGTGTGGAAGACCACGGATGCTCTGGGGACAAAGTTCATGCGGTCAATCCCATCTGTATTGGTAAGAATTCTCCAGAGAAATAGAACCAATAGGATATGTAGAAGGAGATTTATTATGGGAATTGGCTCACATGATTATAGAGGCTAAGAAGCCTTTTGCGAGCTGGAGCCAAGGAAAGCTGGTGGTATAGTTCCAGCCCCAGACTGAAGGCCGGAAAACCAGGACAGCCAGCGGTGTAAGTCCTGGTCTGAGTCTGAAGGCTTGAGAACCAGGAGTTCCGATGTCTAAGGACAGAAGATGGATGTGCCATCTCAAGCAAAGAGCAAATTGGTTCCTCCTCTGTCTTTTTGTTCTATTTAGGCTATCAATGGATTGGGTGATGCCCACTGGCATTGGTGAGGGCAAGCTTCTTCACTCAGTTCACGAATTCAAATGCTAATCTCCTCCTGAAACATCTTCACAGACACATTCAGAAATAATGTTTTAACAGCTATCCGGGCATCCCACAGAAAACGAACCATCACCCCATCTGAGAACACCCATCGTTGTTTGAAAGTATACTCAGTCCAGCCTTGTAGTGTATTTGCCAGAAATTCTGACAGGTAGCCTTGAGCCCTCAGATACACAGTTAAACAGGCTGGCATTAAGATCCTGTGAGAAGACAATAAGGCTGATGGGTTCACTTTACACGGTTCTATAGATGTTGAGCATTCAATTTCAACACACTGAATCCTCCTCTCCTGACCTCAAGCACATCATTTCTTTTTAATTTTTAAAAAATATATTTTTATCAATTTCAGAGAGGAAGGGAGAGGGAGAGAGAGATAGAAACTCAATGATGAGAGAGAATCATTGATCGGCTGCCTCCTGCACGCCCCACACTGGGGATCGAGCCGCAACCTGGGCATGTGGCCTGACTGGGAATCAAACCTTGACCTCTTGGTTCATAGGTCGACGCTCAACTACTGAGCCATGCCGGCCAGTCTCTAGCACATCATTTCTAGACAGATACTGAACTCAAAATGTTAAAAACCTAACCATTATCTTCCCGCTCCACCTGAGTTCCCTATCCTGATTGGTTAGGCCACAAACCTCAGTGTCGTCCTTGATTCCTCCCCTCTTCCTCACACCCAAAATGATCATGTTGAAGTCACTGCTGACATTCCTATCAATTATCCATTTCCCCTGCCATCATACCTCTCAGAGCCTGCTTGTCTCCCCAATGCACACTATACACAGACACCAGAATGATCTTCCTAAGCACAGATGTTAGTGCCCTGCTCAAAAATTTAACAGCTTCTCTCTTACCACAGAATCAAGACCAAACTCCTCCTCAGTATAACATACAAGACTCCAGTCTGGCCCAATCTCTATTCTCTTAGCCTCTCTCTTCTACTCTAGAATGCGAAGGTCCAGCCACAGCAGAATACCTGCTCTTTCAGGAACATGTGACACTCTGCTTATTTACTCACAGTGTCCCTTCAGCCTCAAATGCTCTTCTTTTATTAAGTGTCTACCATGTGCAGGCAGTTTTTAAGTGTTGAGATTATAAAACAGTCAAGGTCCCTCTTCTCATGGTGCCTACACCTCCTACTCATCTGTCTCAAACCTATACCTTGACTGAAATTCTCTTCAATTCCATACATGAGAATTAAGTTCTTGTATAATTCTCCTAGAGTATTTAACACTCTTTATCTTGTGCAACATCTGTGTACAAATGTGTCTTTCAGCCTGGACTATAAACTTTTCGAAGGTAGAAACCAAGTAGTCATTTATTTTTGCATTCTATACAGAGCCTCACAAGTGGAGGAGACTTAATGTTTCTTGAATTTTACCATGTCTAACCCAACCTGTTTCCATTTATAGTTAAAAAACAACAACAAACCCACACAAAGAAACAAACAAAAAACGGTGGAGCTTTGCCAACTTTAAAGAAATGTGAGTCCTTTTTTTGGAGGGAGGAATAGATTTAAAATTACTGTGGGAAAATGTAAGCACTCCTTAAGAAATGGTCACCTGGAAGCTATGGCTTCTAGAGGGCAGACTTCAAGCTCAGTCACCGGATGGCTTCCCACCTTGGAGCAAAGGTCTCATTTCTGTAAACATTAGCACTGCCATTAGTCAACCTCTAAGCAGTGGTTCTCAACCTTCCTAATGCCGAGACCCTTTAATACAGTTCCTCATGTTGTGGTGACCCCCAATTTCATTGTTACAAATGGAACATAATTAAAGCATAGTGACTAATCACAAAAACAATATGTAATTATATATGTGTTTTCCGATGGTCTTAGGCGACCCCTGTGAAAAGGTCGTTCGACCCCCAAAGGGGTCGCGACCCACAGGTTGAGAACTGCTGAACGAAAGGGACCATGGAGACGATGATGAAAAGTCACGCCAATCAGCACTGCCAAAGGCAGAAGAGCACCTCCCGAAAAATAACCTGGAAGCAGCTTCTAATGGCCTCTCCCACTGATAGAGGAGAGAGCAACACTAGTTACCATTTTAAAAGTCAGGATTAGAAATGACAGATTTAAAATCTGATATGCATGGATGGCCCTGGCCAGGTGGCTCAGTTGGCTGGAGCATCATCCTGAAGTGCCAGGGTTTGGGTTCAATCCCTGGTCAGGGCACATACAAAAATCAACCAAGGAATGCATAAATAAGTGGAACAACAATTCGATGTCTCTTTCTCTCTAAAGGGGGGGATGGGGAGAGGAAAAAAAAATCAAATTATGCATGGGAAAAAGATCTCTTTATAGTAAAGACATTTATGCAAACCATGACCTTGAACTGAATCCTGGTTTGGACAAATCAAATGTAAAGAACATCTTGGGAACAAATAAAAATTTTGAATATGGACTGGATATTAGATGATACTAGGGGATTATTAATTTTTGTTGGGTACAGTACATAGAAAAATGTTCTATTTTTCATAGATATAAAGTTTAGCATGGGTGAAATATTATAATGTCTATTATTTTCTTTAAAATACTTTAGTATAGCCTGGCAGTGTGGCTCAGTGGTTGAGCGTCAACCTATGAACCAGGAGATCATGGTTCAATTCCTGGTCAGGGCACATGCCTGGGTTTCAGGCTTGATCCCCAGTGGGGGACATACAGGAGGCAGCCAATCAATGATTCTCTCATTATTGATGTTTCTAACTCTTTCTCCCTCTTCCTTCCTCTCTGAAATCAATAAAATAAAATAAAAATTAAAAAATAAATAAAATACTTCAGTATAAATGGTCTGGGTTATAAAGCCAACCAACCAGTTACTGAAAGAAAATATGACATTTCAGAGAATAACTACTTTCTAGTCTTCATGGGTAGTTTATCAGTGGACAGTCTTATTTAGATGGGGCGGGTCAGTCTTCACCATGGTGAGTGATGCTCCCACCAGCATGAAAGCCTTGGGAGCCCCACTCAGGGGAGCCAGGCATTAGAAGGCACATGGAGAGGGGTCTCTTCTGAAGGGCCTTCCTCTCCTATTGTTATTATTAAAGTGAAGAGAGAAGGATCGGCTTACTACTCACTGAAGACATCAGGAGATATTCCTGGTGACATAATGGACATCATCTTGGCTCTGGTTTAGGAATACCTTCTTTGACTAGAACCACAAATAAATTTTAGGCTTTGCAGCTAATCTGAAAACTAAAAAATTGACTTTGTTTACTGATCCACTGAAATTTTCTGTTTCTGCTTCCTTTACACCAGACCAGAAGGCAAGGAGGAAAACAATTGTCCAGCATAAAAATTTTACCAAAAATTTATTAACACATAGTCATATTCTTGGGATATATGAGTCCTTAAAACACTGCCTCACCCTAAAGACACTGAAAGTGCTCATGTACTTGGCCCTCTGTCTGGTTCCATGGAGCCAGGTTTGCTGTGCCCATCAGGTCCACATCCCCGTGTGGGAACGGGTTCCCCTCAGTCCGATGCAGACGGTGACACTCAGTGCCTCTGAAAGGGCAGGAGCTCCTTCCGATTAAACCAAATGGAGACAGACTTGGCATCTGCTGATCCAAGGAGATGCAGGCTTTATTTTTCAATGTCACTCATTCCACTTCTCTCCAGGAAGGGCTGGGATAGCTTCAGGATGAGCATAAAGATTCCCACTGCCGGAATATCCGGAATACTTTCCTTGATTTCTCAGACAGACTCTATAGGTAGAAAAGCTCATTATTAGAGACTAAACTTTTTCCACAGAGATGAAGGATACATAACAGCATTAGGCTTGGTCTGTACATTTCTCCAACAATGATCTAGACATAGCCAAGATTGAGTAAAACAAGTTAACTTTATATAGTGCTATACATAATATATACCTAAAGCCAGAATAAAAGTCAAGAAACTTGTGTTCTATTGTTAAATTCTTGCTATCGCACTCTAAGTTTCTAAAATACGGCTCATGTTTTCTCTCCAAATATCTGTATTTGTCCTAATCTTTCTATGTGAGGATGACACTTCTGACCCACCAGAGTGCAGCACACATTTTGCTCTGGTTTCTTATCTGTGATGCTGAATTGGTCCTAGTTCATTATTTCTTGTGAACAAGGACTCACATTTACGTGATGCCCAGCTGGAGTTAATAATATAATCCAAGGCCAAGGAATAAAACAAAGGTAAATGACCATTAAGAGTTTATAACCTTGGTCTTCTCAGCTTCATGTTTTAGCCAGCAGAGCTAATAATAGGAAGAGTCTCATTGCCACTTGATCCTGCCTATGAAGTGATCTGAGATTCTGAGAAATGGTGTTACAGGGAGACAAAACAATTCCCTAAAAGATAAAAAAGTTCTCAGTGATTTGGAACACTTGGTTCTCTCTGCCTTTGAGTCACAAGCAGTGAGAGCACAAACAATATCTAACAAGATAATCCATAAAGTCACCCCCTGATTTCTGACATAATGACACTCTCACTGTTTTCTTATCTCTTTGTGCATGAGTGTCTCAATAAAAGAAAGTCGCAGGAGGGAAAAGTTTGAGCTCTTACTAGAGACCGAGAGCAATTTAGTTAATAAAGTGACAAAGTTGAAATAAGCAAGTTGAAGAACAGTGTAAACTTTTTTCCAACATCAAGATCCCTTACCACAGCCTCATTAAGCTTTGTATTTCCCAGCCATAGCAGCTGTGGGGAGGTTAAAAGACAAGCTGCCAAAAAGGATTTCAAAAGTCCTGGAACCCAGAGCCAATTATGAGGCCAACTTTTCCCACTACCAAAAAAAACCAAAAAAACAAAAAAGGGTCCTGTGGGATTTCTTGTTAGTCTGAAGTGAGGGAGGAAGTTAATAAAAACTGGCAGTACATTATTTCATGAAGCTCTAGGCAGAGAGAATTTATGTGCAAAGATAGATCTAATCTTTCCAATTTGAGAGGTAGGTCAAATATTCATTCTTCAGATAGCTTTATATATTTTCAAGTTTTTAAGTTGGAAAAATGCAGATTTTTTTTCCCTGCAAAGACTTGAAAAAACCTTCATCTGTACATTTACTAAGGGTACAAATGTACATCCTTGGGCTTTTAGCATCACTATAGTTCCTTCCAGTGGAATCCTGTGACCCTACAGAACCATGTCTGGAAATGCTTCTTGTAAACATCTGTTGAGTATTATTTTACTTTGTCTTTGGAGGGAACAGAGGTCAGAAATTATCATATTTATACCAGGCAGGCTACAAGGCAACTTAGGGAATGAGCCAGCAAAGAAAAGAGAACCCAGTTGTCATGGTTCCTTAATGCCCACCTCTTACCACTTCCAGCCTTTGCACAGAGCAAACACCTGCCTTGTTTCTCAGCTGTCATGACGGACTGGCGCTTCCCCGTCCTTGTGACTGGCAGCAGTCATGACTGCGGTGGCTAGCTGAGGTTCAGTGCACAAGTCTGGGGCCGTGTCTCAGGCCAAAGTAACCAAAGTAACCTGCCCACTGTGAGGAATGAAACTGCAGTCTTGGTGCCAGAGCACAGTGCTCTAGGCAGCTAAGTTAACGGGCCAGGTTCCAAATGCCAGTGACAGCAACGGATGGAAAAAGCAGCTGTTCTGCAACATGAGGCTGGAGCAGCTGCCTAGTCATCTATTTCTATTTCTCTACTCCTCTTCCCTTTGAGACATTTCAGTTGAGAAGACAAAAAGAATTTCTCAGAACCTGCTAGAATGCCATATTCTAAAGTGCAGAAAGATCGAACCGGTTCCATGCCTATTCTCCAGGATGAAACCAGACGGAGTCTAACTGGACTTACGAAAGCTGAGGGCAGGCAGGGTGCTAATTATAGGACTAGCTCTGCTCCTCAACCCATAAACAGCGAGTGCCTCACACACTCCAGACAACGGCTCATCTCACCAGGGCATCTGTTTCAGTTGGCTGGTTAGACTGCTTATGGGCCAGGAGGATGTTCAGCACTGCCTTCCAGCCTGGCTCTGCCAGGGCGCTGGCATCGTCCTCAGTTCCACCATTCTCCCTGGTTTCCTTGCCAGGTGTGATCTTCACCCAAGGGCACCAGTCTCTATGCTGAGAGGTGGGATCAAAGAAGCTTCGTGAAGACGTGTCCTGATGGAGGACAAGGAGAACAGTGTTAATGAAGGGTAGTGCTACGTAAATTCAGAGTCACTATTAGTTGTCTGGGGGTCTGTTCCTCTACCTCACTGCTGTCCTACCCCTGACATATTTATTACCTCTCCAGAATCCATCCCAAAGAAACAAATGACACAGACTGTCAAACTACAGCAGGAAGGCTGGGGAGGG
>NW_005360677.1:1318975-1326184 GCF_000412655.1 Myotis brandtii
GAAGGACTTGTATGCATGCATATGAGCATAACCAATGGACATAAGACACTGGGGGGCATGGGAGGCTAGAGGAGGGTCAAGGGGAGAAAAAAAAAAAGGAGACATATATAATACTCTTTGTAATACTTTAAGCAATAAAACAATTAAAAAAAAAAGAAACAAATGACAAAACCCTTAAATGTTTTCCCTTTGGTCACCCATCTTTAAACTTATTCACACGGTTAACCTTTAGCTACAGGATGAGCGCACGCCTGCTTCTCTGTGCAGTGGGTAAGGGTGTGGCATGCTCTTTGTGCTCAGTGGTTTCCGTATGCACAGGCGGACTCACCGAGCTGCTGGACGAGCAGAAGCGGGCTCGTTTGGCTCTCCGAAGAGGACTGGATGGCACTTCCAGGCCAGAGGTGTCTCCTGTTCCCATGCTCCGGGTCACTGGGCGGGTCCTGGTGGTGGGACTAGCAGCTTCTGGCTCAGGGCGGTCAACAGGACTGGAAGAGTCCCAGCTCCGAGTTCGAGAGAAGATGGGTCCTGGGCTCCTTTCAGCCTGAGGAAGGGGAGATGATAATGGAAATACACCAATGTTCTTAGTGACTATGGTCAGGAGAAATACTTCTAGAAGCATGTGAAAGTACTTTAGAGTTTAAATGATAAGAATTTAGTTTCTGAGAATATTAGATTTCTATACAAAACAATGAATCTAGCTTTTCCATTGCAACTGGTAAATAAAACCACTATGTGGTATCAATGTGGTTAGAACTGACTCCTAAGTGAACTCCCAATTTTTCCACCAACAACATTTTTGGCAAGAATGCTGTTTTTATTTTTTAAATTTTATTTATTGATTTGAGAGAGGGGAAGGGAGAGAAGGGAAGCGGGGGAAAGAGGGAAGGAAAAGAGAGAGAGAAATAGGGAGAGTGGGGGGGAAAGAGAGAGAGAGAGAGAGAGAGAGAGAAGAGGGAGAGTGGGGGGGAAAGAGAGAGAGAGAGAGAGAGAGAGAGAGAGAGAGAGAGACCCTGATTTGTTGTTTCATTTATTTATGCATTCATTGGTTCATTTTTGCATATGCCCTAACTGGAGATTGAACCTGTAACCTTGGTGTATCAGGACGATGCTCTAACCAACTAAGCTATCTGCCCAGGGCCAAGAATGCTGTTTTTAAAAAGTTCACCCCAAACAAGCCAATTAAGTCTATACCTGCTCTGAACTTGGGGAAGACGAGGCATCCTGGCTCCGAGTCATCATCCTCCGAGGAGACTCGGGCACCAAGAGGAAGCGCTCCGGCCGCCCCTCAGGGCCAGGGATGGGGGAGCTGGTCAGGACAAAGGATGTGTCCAGGTCGATCACGGATGACTCAATCTGCTGGAAGCCCCAGAGCCCCACTTTCCTCATACAATGTGAACACGTTATCAGGGAGAGCTGCATGGGTTCCAAGGAAGAACTAGGTAGGAACAGAAAAGAGAGTTTTCTCAAAGGGTAATATTTCCAAGGGACTAGGTGTAATATTTGCAAGTATGCTTTATCTCATCCAACAAATCTCTGAAACAGTCCGGTGACTGGGGACATGTCTTCTCCAGGGCCCCAATCCTCTATCTCAGGACCCCCAAGGTCATCATCTGTCATTTATTTCCTATAAAAATACCTAGTCTTGGTGTGCTCTTCTATGGCAAGACTTTTAAAAGTTATGTTTTATAAACTTCTCTATCCCTCTTAAAACTTTTCCCTTTTAAATGAAAATTATTCCTTCATCTACCAAAGAAAGCATATTAAAATAAATCAAGATTGGTTCCGACAGTCTTCTACCTCAGAGGGAGTCTACGCCAAATTGAGCAGCTAGAATGGAAACACCAACATGGGGGCCTAGGAGACTCCAGCTGGTGTTTCCTTGGCTAGTTTTTATCAACTGAACTCATTTTTCTTCCTTTCTGAAAGTAGAAAGGAGCTTCATTGTTTATAGGAACACAAATTCCCAGCTGGGAAGTGACAGTGAAAGAAACAAAGTTCAGGTATGTTCAAAAATTTCTGAGTTCTAATTCTGGTTATGTTACTAATTCTTACTGTCCCCCCATGTCCCCACCTCTTCAGTTTCTCTCTGTCTCTACTTTCCTTATAGGAAACACCATGTGCTCTCCAAATACTATTAGTGACTGAAGTATATGGGTGTATGATGCCCCCCGGCCAAATCTGCTGACTAACCTACACGCTACCCAGCCACACACAGAGAGAATACAGGCAGTGACGTGGACTTGGATATCTGAGCCTAATTTGGTGGCAGTTTTTCTCTCATCAGTTCCGCGGTCAAGTTCATCTTCAAGTAGGTGCAGGAGAAGACTGATCTTGTCTTCTGTAAAGCACTACAAAGGAACCAAAAAAAAGGTTCAAGTTTTAGTCACCATGAAAAGAAAATTATACATAATAATACACCTAGATAATTCAAGGCAGAAATCATGACAGACATGACAAACACAAGACAGTTCTCTTCATTGGAGAAGCTGTCCTGGGACCCCGCGACGTGACGGCAGCACACAGAAGCTTCTGAATTGCCCCAGATCTGCTGATTGAGAAGGTGGCAGTTTTCCTGGAACCACCAAATCTTTTCATACTACCAATTTGTTTTCAGTTTACCAACTGCACATTTTCTCTGAAACCTGTAAACTTCAAACCCAAATAATGAAAAAATGTTTATATCTTGGCCTGACAATGGATTTACTTTTTGACAGAACAACAGACCTTGCCACAGTTTTTAAAGAACGATGACAGGGTGGAAAAAAATTGCCGTGGGTCCTGGCTGGGTGGCTCAGTTGATTGGAGTATCATCCCATACACCAAAAGGTTGCAGGTTCGAATCCCAGTCAGGGCACATATATAGGTTGTGGATTTGATCCCTGGTTGGGGCACATGCGGGAGGCAACCAATCGATATTTCTCTCTCATGTCAATTTCTCTCTCTCCCTTCTTCTCTCTCAAAATCAATTTTTAAAAAAATCCATATCCTCGGATGAGGATTAAAAAAAATTACCTTGGCTAGGGACAGGGTGAAATTTGTAATAGGCATCAGAGGTTTGATGCTAAAATCCGTAACTACCTCTCATTGTGAAGAAGCAAAATAATAGCTTCTAGTTCCTACAATGAAGCTTGTTTTCAAAGTACTTACTAGGTGAGGAAATGAGACAGCAAACATTCAAAGTACAGACGGGCCAGAACATTTCAAGATTTCTATTCACAAGAGAGGAGGGAGTTTATAACTTTCTCCTCTAGCACTTTCTTTGGGAAATGATAGTCAATAAACCATATGAAATAACATTTCAGTATCTTCTGTTAAACAGTTTAAGTAACAAATTAGGATAAAATTGAATTTATGCCACTTAAAGAATCATATCTAAAAGTTTAAATGGAACCCACTTAAACACTTAATAGTCACCTTTCTTTCTTTTTTAAAAAAATATTTTTAATTGATTTTAGAGAGAGGAAGGGAGAAGGATAGAGAGATAGAAACATGTGTGAAAGAGAAAGAGTAATCGGCTGCCAGTGGCATGCCCCACACTGGGAATTGAGCCCGCAGCCCGTACATGTGCCCTGACCAGGAATCGAACCTGTGACCTCTTGGTTCATGGGCTGACAACCACTGAGAAACACCGGCCAGGCTCAATAGTCACCTTTCTGATGAAAACTGAAAAAGGACAATTGAGTGACAAGCCAGTGGTTCTCTTCAAAGCAATCTGCGTCCTCTTGTCATTAAAAGAAATGCTTCATATATACATGCTGGTGACAACTGAGGCCACAGAAGGCTAGTCAAGAAAAACTCACCATAGTTTTCAAGTCCTCTGGCTTCAGGGAAGGAAGCTGAAGGTCCAAGTGACAAAGGCTTTGAAACCGATCTAGGAATTCACTAACAAGAACAGCAGGCTCATCCAATGGCAACATCCCAAATCGATCTGCAGAAAAAGTAAATTGGAGGATTATATTGGTACAAATTGTAAAAGAAAAAAAAAAGTATAACACTGAGGAGCCCCAGCTGGGTGGCTCAGTTGGCTAGAGCATCGACTTGTAAACCAAAAAAATTGTAGGTTCAATTCCCGGTTGGGGCACATATATAGGTTGCAAATTCGATTCCTGGTCAGGGCGGGTACAAGAGGCAACTGATCCATGTTTCTCTCACTCCCTCTCTCCTTTCCTCTCTCTTAAATCAATAAAAACATATCCTTGGGTGAGGATTAAAAACAAACAGACAAAAAAACCACATGGGATATGTAAAACTGATAAGATATTTTATGATATAACAATTATATTGATTTTTTAAAAAATGTCTTTATTGATTTTAGAAAGAGGGGGAGAAACATCTGGCTGCCTCCCGCACACCCCCTACTGGATTGAGCCCACAACTCTGACCAGGAATCGAACCGACGACCTTTGGGTGCACGGGAAGATGCTCAACCATCTGAGCCACACCAGCCAGGGCTATTGATTTTTTTTTTTTATGGAGTGGTGACGATACTTCTGTGAGTATGTTTAAAAAGTAGAGTCTCAGGAAAGGTTTCTCAGAAGCAGTCAAGTTTAAGCTGAATTTGAAAGACCAACAATAGTGTGTTAAAGCAACGGATCAAGAATGGCACATTTGGGGAATTCTAAGTAGTTTCACAGTGTTGGAACACAGTATGCCTATGGGGAGAGTAGCAGGAGATAAAGTTCATGTAGACAGCGGCCAGACCATGACTTCATGAATGTATGTGATGAGAAATTACTGAATCCCTGGCCTGGTAACTCAGTTGGTTAGAGCATTGGTCCAACACGCCAAGGTTGCAGGTTCGATCCCCAGTCAGGGCACATACAAGAATCAACCAATGAATGCATAAATAAGTGGTCAAACAAATTGATGTTTCTCTCTCTCTAAAATCAAGAAAAATTAAAAGAATAAGAAATTACTGAAAGATTTTTTTAAAGAAGAAAGTGATGTTATAGATAACACGCATTAGTTTGGAGTAGAGATTGTAAGGGGTCTTTGGATGCAAAGAAATAAGCTTAGCAGACATCAAAGTGATATAAAGTAATAATTCCTGTAAGATACCAGTGGCATAAGAATAGAGAAAAGAGAATCAGTATTTTAAAACTCTAAATGATGAAACCTCATTAAAAAAATAATTGAAAACCTCATTATTGTGGGTACAATAATATATAGCATTAAATTGGGAAAATGAACATAAACTCATGATGTTAAGTAGAATTCTAGTAGCGACAGTTTCATGAGTATACAAACTTGTCAAAACTTATCAAATTGTATACCTAAATATGGGCAGTTTTATGTCAATTATACCACAACATGCTGTTTAAAAAAAAAAATCTTTTTCAGTTTTGTTATTAAAAGGGGCCCAAAAAATAGTAACGGTAGCATTTTTGTCCACCAGTTAGTCTATCAATAGCAACCAAATTTTGGTCTCTAATATTATTAAATTATTTAAAGTTATTGCAAGTAACCAAATATGTCAAAACACATTACATCACTTTAAAATGATGCAAAAATTTAATTTTTCAATTACAGTTAATATTCCATATTATTTTGTATTAGTTTCAGGTGTACAGCATATGGTTAAACAATCATATACTTTACAAAGTGTTGTCATTTTCACTTTAAAATATTATTTCTTAATAATTTATTTCCTATCACCTCTCCATTTATCAGTAGATGGCACTCTAGTCACCTTCTATATATTTTTTTTTTCTTTGTGGTCACTTGTGGAATATTCCTAGTCACCAGTGACCCTGAAATGAGCCTCAGCTATCCTACTAAAATTAAAAAATATATCTACATTTCACTGATTTCTGGTCAAGGATGAAATATATGGATTAACAGTCAGTTTTGTTATTAAAAGGGACCCAAAAAATAGTAACGGTAGCATTTTTGTCCACCAGTTAGTCTATCAATAGCAACCAAATTTTGGTCTCTAATATTATTAAATTATTTAAAGTTGTTGCAAGTAACCAAATATGTCAAAACACATTACTTTAAAATGATGCATCATTTTACTAGAAAAGTCAGGTTATAAAAAACTAAAACAATAGAAAAAGTATGGACTTTAAAAAACTAAGTGAGGTTTAAAAATAAAAAGGATGCCCAGCTGGTGTGGCTCAGTGGTTGAGCATCAACCTATAAACCAGGAGGTCACTGTTCGATTCCCAGTCAGGGCACATGCCCAGGTTGTAGGCTCGATTCCCAGTGTGGCATGTGTAGGCAGCCAATCAATGATTCTCTCTCATCATTGACATTTCTCTCCTTTCCTCTCTGAAATCAATAAAAAATAGATTTAAAAAACATAAATAAAAATAAAAAGGAAACTTGTTTGAGTGACCAGTGGCTTAGGTTTGACATAACTTGGGAGAAGAAACCAGGTCCCAACATCTTTCTGATCATCCTCTTCTAATTTGCGGTATGGTCTGATTGCTGTAAACTTAAGAAAGTACTAATAACCTAGCCAGTATGGCTCAGTAGTTGAGTGTCAGCCCATGAACCAGGAGGTCACAGTTCGATTCCCCATCAGAGCACATGCCTGAGTTGCGGGCTGGATCCCCAGTAGGGGGCATGCAGGAGGCAGTCTATCGATGATGTTTCTCTGTCATCGATGTTTCTATCTCTCTATCCTTTCCCTTCCTCTCTAAAATCAATAAAAATATATTTAGAAAAAAAGAACATACTAATAAAAACTTACTAAGGTGAAAGAAAAAAAATAAAATCCATCATGCAAATGTTTTAACATAAGTTTAAATATACCTTTTATAATTAACATATGTGAATATTTGTCTACTTTTAGTGTTTAATATGTTCAAAACAATCAGCCCTAGTAAATTAGTGATTGTGATTTAAAAATTTTAAAGCGATTTAATTTAGTTTGTAATTATTGTTAAGTGTTAGAAAAATATTATCTTCAAAATTGTATTTATTGAATATATTTAATACACTTATGCATTAATGTATAAATACTTGTGGGTGTTCCTTTGGAAGGTTATAATTGGAAGGTCCTGTTTGAGATCTACTTAAGAGGGAGAATGGCCCTGGCTGGTTTGGCTCAGTGGATAGAGCGTCAGTCTGCAGACTGAAGGGTCCTGGGTTCGATTCCGGTCAGGGGCACATGCCTGGGTTGCGGACTTGATTCCCAGTGTGGGGCGTGCAGGAGGCAGCCTATCGATGATTCTCTCTCATCATTGATGTTTCTATCTCTCTCTC
>NW_005360677.1:1326238-1328308 GCF_000412655.1 Myotis brandtii
AGAATGGATTGGACCAGGGGAGGTGGTGGTAATGGGGAAGACATCTAAGATGACTTCCAGGGTTCTGGCTAAAACAACTGGAGGAGATTAGTGTCATTTACCTACATGGAGAAAATATAAGAGAACCAAGTATTAAGTATCAGATGAAGAATTTAGGTTTGTTTATGTTGAGTTCTAGGTACCTGCAAAATATTAAGTAGAAATGTTTAGAAAGATACAAGTCAAGCTCAAAAGAGGGGTCTGAATAGGAGTGAGAGGTTTGTAAGTAAGTGATAGCTGAAGTTATGAACAGGATCAAGAAAGAAGTGAATAGCGATAAGAGTTGGGATTCACCAACAGAACTCTAGGCAGACCCTTAAAAACTCGGCCTGAGCACACTGGCCCCAGATGAATTCATCCTCTTAGGACTGAGTTTTGTTGTACACAATGAAATAACCAGGCCAACAGCAGGAAATCCTTCTTACACAGTCATCTTCCATTTTTTTCAGTGAGGCACTTGAAGCTTTTATCTTTCAAGAGCCTTTCCCCAAATCACACTAACTGGGAAACTTACCTACAATTTACTCCAATAACATTCTCTTCCCATGTACCATATTTCATAAAAATAATATTAAAATAAATTCAGGCCTATATTATATCAATTTCCAAGGGGCTAAAATTATTTTAGATATTTAACACCATAACCATCTGTGCTCCTAAATCTACTGTAGGCAAAATGAATGTTTAGAGACCAAAGCCAGCTGGGAGAAACCTACACTATCCACTTGGTGTGCCTCAGTGACTTCCTTCTGTTAACCTTCCTCACGTGATGAGGTAGTCAGACAGCCTGAGGGATTTCCCATGTGTGTAGTATCATCTATTAATTTCAGAGGCATCTTCTAAGACTGTCTTCTCCATAACTTAAAACTAAAAATTTGGATCTCAGAATTTCAATTTATTTAAATTTAATTTTTCAATTACAGTTAATATTCCATATTATTTTGTATTAGTTTCAGGTGTACAGCATAAGGTTAAACAATCATATACTTTACAAAGTGTTGTCATTTTCACTTTAAATATTATTTCTTAATAATTTATTTCCTATCACCTCTCCATTTATCAGTAGATGGCACTCTAGTCACCTTCTATATATTTTTTTTTTCTTTGTGGTCACTTGTGGAATATTCCTAGTCACCAGTGACCCTGAAATGAGCCTCAGCTATCCTACTAAAATTAAAAAATATATCTACATTTCACTGATTTTTGGTCAAGGATGAAATATATGGATTAACAGTGTTGCTCTGTAACCATTGGTCCAAAGAGTTTTGTACCCAGAGGGCTCTGCAGCTAAGGCTGGTTATATAACCAGCAAAATACATATATGTAAAAAAAATTGCACTTGAGATCTCATTTTGGGCTCTCTTGTTCTACAGTGTTTTGCACCCATATCAGTGGTTCCTGATTCAAAAGAGTGTATCCTACCATGGCCCTTATACAGCGAGAACAGTGGTCCAGACCACTGTGGGGGCAGTCTTTGGCTGTGATGACATTCTTACTTCAATGCTGTTGTTAGATGTGCCATTTTACTGTTATAAACTGTAGATTTGCAATCACTCTTATTTGGGGTTCTGTGAGTCTTCTTTAGCAACCAAACTACCATCATTAGAGCTGTTAGTGCACCAAAGGAAGCCAAGGTAGAACACGGGGCTCCTTGTTATCACAGGAAGGGCAGAGGGTTTGAAAGTAGATAACCCTAGTTATGGCTCCTCACTAGTTGGTTTTAAGACTTCTGATTCTGTTTCCTCACCTAAAAACTGGGTTGAACCTGGGGGGTGGTAAGATCTGGAAAGAGGGGGGTAAAGGGGGGAGGAAATGGGATATAGCTACAATATTCTCAACAATAAAACATATCCTATATAATAAAGAGGCAATATGCAAATTGACCATCACACCCTCACACAAAAGATGGCCGCCCCCATGTGGTCACAAGATGGCTGGCAGGGGAGGGCAGTTGGGGGTGACCGGGTCTGCAGGGGAGGGAGGGCAGTTAGGGGCAACCAGGCCTGCAGGGGAGGGCAGTTGGGGGCAACC
>NW_005360677.1:1328801-1351734 GCF_000412655.1 Myotis brandtii
GGCCGGAGCGAAGGCCTGGGTCCCGGGTGCCAAAGGAAAACCGGTGCCGGCAGCCAGGGGAAGGGAAGGCCTATAGCACGAATCTCTTCATGCAACGGGCCTCTAGTGTGTGTGTGTGTGTGTGTGTGTGTGTGTGTGTGTGTATATAAATAAACTGGGTTGATAATGTTTATATTCCAGGGCCCCTATGAGGATTAAATGGGATAATGTATGCATGGCTAAGCCTTTGGCATGTCAAACGCACTTAATAAAGTTAAGCAGTAACATAATAAGTGAATGAATGTAAGTCAGTTCTTGATAAAGACCAAGAACTTCAATTAGATTTTCACAAATAAATATACAATATTAGAAATGCAATGACCAAGAAGAGATGGTAAATGGGAAATCTTGGAAGTAAGTACCTGGAGAGGGGCTATCTGGCCAGAAACAGAACTTCTCATGGGCAGTACACAAGGCTTTCTTCAGCTCAGCACATCGCTCCTTATCTGAAACCCACAGAGGAAACAAAGCTTTAAAAACACTATAGAGATTCAAAGCCTTAAGAGTATAGACTCAAACATAAAAATAACTAAGAAAACTACAAAATATATGAAATATTAGCAACTGCATCATCTTAATATTTTCTACAAAACAAGTTTTAAATCCAGATCCTAAGATCAATAACAAAGAGCGTATCATGTATCTTATAAGGCAGGCATTCCAAAGTGTGAGCCTTCACCAAATCCTCTGTCTCTTTGCCTAAGTATAAATTTTGGAACCATAAAGTAAACATACTACTGTTCCCCAGAATACATAAAATCAAGTTCATTCTAGTTTAATTTATAAAAAAGGAATGACTGAAGAAAAAAAAGGAATGACTGACGCTCATACAGTGAAGACTAACACAAATTCACCTTGTTATACACAGTAGTATACATTCTTTAATCAAACAAGTGGCCAGTCTTTTCCAAAAAAAGTAGCAGAGTCTATCTTTGAATATAGAGAAAAATGTAATTTGTATTTTATACTTACATCTGTCAAAATCAAAAGCTGGTTGTAAACTGGCACAGAGAAAAGCTTGACAGCTGGAGCACTTGAGCATGTCACATTCAACTGTGACCCAGCCATATTTTGCACAGACAAGTGGAGACAGCTCAGGGGGCTTACCTGCCCATTTCAAAGAGTATTCATGTTAAGAAAAACAACACTGCAAGTACATTAAATTGAGTAAGTCAGAAATTAAACCTTTCACTTATTCTTTATGTATATAGAAAGAAATATATTAAACTGAGGGAAAACACAGTAAAAAAAGTGTTAAAACAATTTTTATTTATTTAAAAATTTTTATTTATTCATTTGAGAGAGAGAGGAAGTGGAAGGGAGAGGGAGAAGGACAAGGAGAGGGAGAGAAAGAGAGATATATCAATTTATTGTTCCATTTATTTATGTACTTATTGGTTGATTCTTGTACTAGTATGTGTCCTGACTGGGGATCCAACCTGTAACCTTGGTGTATTGTATTAAGATGATACTATAAGCAACTGAGCTTCAAGGCCAGGGTTTAAACTTCACTCAAGGATATGTTCATTGATTTTAGAGAGGAAGGGAGAGTATGAGGATTAAATGGGATAATGTATGCATGGCTAAGCCTTTGGCATGTCAAACGCACTTAATAAAGTTAAGCAGTAACATAATAAGTGAATGAATGTAAGTCAGTTCTTGATAAAGACCAAGAACTTCAATTAGATTTTCACAAATAAATATACAATATTAGAAATGCAATGACCAAGAAGAGATGGTAAATGGGAAACTTGGAAGTAAGTACCTGGAGAGGGGCTATCTGGCCAGAAACAGAACTTCTCATGGGCAGTACACAAGGCTTTCTTCAGCTCAGCACATCGCTCCTTATCTGAAACCCACAGAGGAAACAAAGCTTTAAAAACACTATAGAGATTCAAAGCCTTAAGAGTATAGACTCAAACATAAAAATAACTAAGAAAATTACAAAATATATGAAATATTAGCAACTGCATCATCTTAATATTTTCTACAAAACAAGTTTTAAATCAAGATCCTAAGATCAATAACATATCATGTATCTTATAAGGCAGGCATTCCAAAGTGTGAGCCATCACCAAGTCCTGTCTCTTTGCCTAAGCATAAATTTTGGAACCATAAAGCAAACATACTACTGTTAGTTTCCCAGAATACATAAAATCAAGTTCATTCTAATTTAGTTTTTTTTTTTTTTAAATATATGACTGGTTGCCTCTCGTACACACCCCAACCGGGGACTGAACCTGCAACCTAGGTATTTGCCCTGACCAGGAATCAAACCCTCGACCTTCCAGTGTACAGGTCAATGCTCCAACAGAGCCACACGGGTCAGGGCTTAAAACTATTTTTAACCCTGGCTGGTGTTTCTCTGTGGTTAAAGCATTGATTTCATACCAGAGTTCCAGGTTCGATCCCTGACTCCAGTTGGGGTGTGTTTGGGAACAACCAATCGATATGTCTCTTTCATATCAATGTTTCTCTCTCCCCCTCCCCCTTCCCTCCCTCCCTTCCACTCTCTCAAAAAAAAAAATCAATAGAAAAAATATCTTTGAGTGAGGATTAACAAAAACAACTATTTTTAAAGAACAGACACATACAGGTCATTTAAGTAATAAGCAGAGAAAAAAGTTATTAACTTTTTCTCTAGGAAGCCCTATGTATTTCATTTGTTTAAAATATCTATTTTAACCCTGGCTGGTGTGTCTCAGTTGGTTGCAACGTTGTCCCGTACACTGAAGGGTTGTAGGTTTGGTTCCTGGTCAGGGCATATATCTAGGTTCTAGGTTCAATCCCCAGAAAAGGCATGTACGAGAAGCAACCAATCAATGTTTCTCTCTCACACTGATGTTTCGCTCTCTCTCTCTCCCTCTCTAAAAAATTAATAAAAATCATATCCTCTATAGGTGAGGATTTTAAAAATGTGTAATACTTTAAATAATAAAATGTCTATTTTAGCCTGAGCTGGTTTTGCTCAGTGGGTAGAGCACTGGCTTGCGGACTCAAGGGTCCCGGGTTCGATTCCAGTCAAGGGCATGTACTTCAGTTGCAGGCTCCTCCCCAGCCTGGGCCCTGGTTGGGGCTTGTGCAGGAGGCAACCAATCGATGTGTTGTGTTTCTCCATTGGTATTTCTCTCTGTCTTTCCCTCTCTCTTCCACTCTCTCTAAAAATCAATGGAAAAATATCCTCCAGTGAGGATTAAAAAGTAAAATAAAATAAAATGTCTACTTTATTACTGGTGTTGGGTGGCATACAGAAGCCATTCACATGCACCTGCTAGGGATTTATAAACACTAGCAAAAGCACTGGGATGTGCCTAAGCAATAAGGCATAGTGAAAACCAAGCAAGCAGAAATATTTTTCACCACTCACCTATGCTCTCCTATTGTACCACATCCACTTTTACCTTCCAAAGAATATTCAGTAAAATTAATATTCTTCATTATTCTCCCTGCCCCCAATTTTTTAAAATCCTCACCCGAGGACATGCTTTTTGTAAAAAATTGATCTTAGAGAGAGAGGAAGGGAGAGGAAGAGAATGGGAGAGAAGAAGAGAATGGGAGAGAGAGATCAATGCAGGAAAGAAAGATCCATCAGTTGCCTCCTGCACATGCCCTGACCGGGGATTGAACCCAAAACATGGGTATGTGCCCTGACCAGGAATCAAACCCTTGACTTTTGCATGTACGGGATGATGCTTCAACGAACTGAGTCATACCGGCCAGGGACCCTTTGCCCCAAATTTGATTGTTATGTACTGTGTGTGGCCTAGTCTATGTGTTTTCAATAGGTTGAGAGCATCAAGAACATCTATAGGTATGTGCTTGGGAAAATGTCCTGAAACACTTATTTATCTTTAATACTCAACATTCAGCTTTTTATATTTTACCTAAAGAGCTCTTTTTTCAGAGCACATGGGGAAAAAGGGATAAAACATGAAAGAAGATGTAGGAAAGTTCTATATTTTTATAAGGAATATGAAAATTTGAAAACATTCCAGTATCAGCAAAAGGAGGACCAAAGGCTAGAAAACAGAATTTAGATGTAAATGTTAAAGGAGCTGGGATTATCCTGTATAATAAAAGGCTAATATGCAAATCGACCGAACAGCAGAACGATCGGTTGCTATGACGTGCTCTGACCACCAGGGGGCACACACTCAATGCAAGAGCTGCCCCCTGGTGGTCAGTGTGCTCCCACAAGGGGAGCGCCGCTCAGCCAGAAGCTGGCTCATGGCTGGGGAGCACAGCGGCGGTGGCGGACATCCCCTGAGGGGGCTCGGACTGCGAGAAGGCACAGGCCAGGCTGAGGGCCCCCACCCCCATCCCAGTGCACGAATGTCGTGCACCAGGCCTCTAGTCTAGAATAAAAGTAACAGAATCACTTAACTAGCTTAAGTTAAATAAATTATCATATCCAAAGTAGTAATCAATTTATAGCCAATGAGAACAAAAGAGAATAAAAGGAAATGGTTCTAAATACTTTCTTAAACTCAGACCCTAACTGAGTAGCTCAGTTGGTTAGAGCGTTGTCCCAATATGTCAAGGTTGCAGGTTCAATCCCAGGTCAGGGCACATACAAGAATCAACCAAAGAATGCATAAATAAGTAAAATAACAAATCTATGTTTCTCTCTCAATCTCCCTCTATCTCTCTCTCTCTCAATCTCTTCTTCTCTCTCTCAAATCAATAAATAAAATAAAAAATACTATATTAAAATAAAAAATTAGTCCAGGGACAACTGAAATACCCAAATATATAATGATAGTAATGGATTATAACCTATTAACTAAAAGAAATCATGAGCCCATGCTGCTACAAATAAATTATATAAAGTTTGATGATGTTATTTACCTAATTTCAAAGCACCTCCCCACAAAACACTTTTAAAAAAATATGTATTTTTATTGATTTCATAGAAGAAGGGAGAGGGAGAGAGAGAAACATCAATGATGAGAGAGAATCATTGATTGGATGCCTCCTGCATACCCCCACTGGGGATCGAGCCTACAACCTGGGCATGTGCCCTGAACTGGAATCATCCGTGACTTCCTGGTTCACAGGTCAACACTTAACCACTGAGTTATGCAGGCCAGCCACAAAACACTTTTTAATTACTTTATAATGGAGAAGACTGATAGACCCTCCCTTTTATCAAGTATCAAAGTGATCACTGCCAGTAAAGGGATAAATCAAAATCGTGTGCCACCTGGCAGGATGCAATGAGAACACAGCACCACTTCTGTGATGCTCCTGCATTACCTGAATCTAATCACAAGGAAATAGCACATAAACATGAACTGAGATACTACAAAATAACTGGCCTGCAATCTTCAAAAGTATCAAGATCATGAAATTCAAGGAAAAATTGAGAATTCTCAACTGTATCCTTTTGCTATAAAGAACATTACTGGACCCTGGCTGGGTAGCTCAGTTGGTTAGAGTGTCGTCCCCATACACCAAGCTTTCAGGTTTTGTTTTTGTTTTTATTTTAATATATTTTTACTGATTTCAGAGAGGACGGGAGAGGGAGAGAGAGAGAGAAAGAGAAACATCAACGAGGAGAGAGACTCATTGATTCGCTGCCTCCTGCACACCCCCTACTGGGGATTAAGCCCACAACTGGGGCATGTGCCCTTGACCAGAATTGAACCCAGGACCCTTCAGTCCACAGGCCAATGCTCTATCCACTGAGCAAAACGAGCTAGGGCAAGCTTTCAGGTTTGATCAAGTGGAACAACAAATCGATGTTTCTCTCTCTCAAATCAATAAAGTAAAAAACAAAAAAACACATTATTGGGACAATAGATGAAATAATTTGGGTCAGAGGGTTAGATGATAGTTATATGAATATTTTTTGATGGCTGCATTGTGAGTATGTAGGAGAAAGTTCTTGTTTGTAGGAAATACTTGGGGGACAATGAGGTATCACTTTGGCAACTTATTTTCAAGTATCTCAGAAAGAAAGTTCTTTGTAACCTGTGCAACCTTTCTGTAAGTCTACAACTATTTAAATTTTAAAAAAAATCACTCTAGTGAATAGAACCTAGCAAAAGTAATGGAATATCTTCTGATATTAGGTTACAAGGAGTCCAGCTTCTGTCTTGCTCTCTCTGGCTTGCTCACTCTGATGGAAGCCAGCTACCATGGAAAGGCCTATGAAGCAAGAAACATGAAGGTCTCCAGCCAACAGCTAGTATATAACTGAAGCCCTCAATCCAATAGCTACAAGGAAATGAACCCTATCAACAACCACATTAGATGGAAAGTAGATCCTTTCCTAGCCAAGCCCTAAGATGACTGCAGGCCCCACCCTATACCTTCACTGCTATCTGTGAGGGACCTTGAATCAGAGGACTTGGCTAAGCTGTGCCTGGATTCTTGATCCACAGAAATTGTGAGATAATAAGCATTCGTTGTTTTAAGCCACTGAGTTTTAGGGTAATTTGTTATGCAACAATAGAGAATATACAGAGAAAAATCTAGAAAAAGACAAAAAGTATAGTAGTCTCAAAAAATATTAGATTTGGTTGCCAAGAGCCTTACGCTATAGTCCTGTCTCTGCCACTTGCTAGCAGGTTGACTTTTGGCAAGTCACATAACCTACCTGAACTGCTTCCTCTTCGGTAAAATGAGTATAATAATAATAATACCTTATTTTCATTGGTTTAAGGTAAAGATCAAATGTGACAATATATGTGAGAACACATATAAAAATGTTAATTATTGCTGCTTCTCCTCCCTGGCTCTTCGTGTTTTTTTTTTGTAAAATGTTGGATCATCTAAAACAGTGGTTCTCAACCTTCCTAATCCCGAGACCCTTTAATACAGTTCTTCATGTTGTGGAGACCCCCAATTTCATTGTTACAAATTGAACATAATTAAAGCATAGTGATTAATCACAAAAACAATATGTAATTATATATGTGTTTTTCGATGGTCTTAAGCGACCCCTGTGAAAGGGTCATTCGACCCCCAAAGGGGTCGCGACCCACAGGTTGAGAACCACTGATCTAAAATGTTCCTTTGAGAGATGACATTTCATGATACTAATTTTCCTACAAGATTTCTTACCAAGCCCAGCTGGTGTGGCTCAGGGGTCACAGTTCGATTCCTAGTCAGGGCACATGCCTAGCCTGTGGGCTCCAACCCCAGTAGTGGGCTTGCAGGAGGCAGCCTATCAATGATTCTCTCATCATGGTGTTTCTCTCTCTCCCTCTCCGAAATCAATCCTATATAATAAAAGGCTAATATGCAAATCGACCAAATGGGGGAACAACTGGTCACTATGATGTGCACTGACCACCAGAGGGCAGACGCTCAACGCAGGAGCTTGGTCAGTGCACTCCCACAGGGGGAGCGCCACTCAGCCAGAAGCCAGGCTCACGGCTGGCGAGCACAGCAGCAGTGGCAGGAGCCTCTCCCACCTCCACAACAGCGCTAAGGATGTCAGCCATCAGTCGGACATCCCCTTAGGGCTCCCAGACTGCGAGAGGGCGCAGGTTGGGCTGAGAGACACACACCCCCACCCCGAGTGCATGATTTTTGTGCACTGGGTCTCTAGTAAAAACATATTTTTAAAGATTTCTTACCAAGTTTAATTTTTTAAAATATATTTTTATTGATTTCAGAGAAGGGAGAGAGGGAAGAGATAGATAGAAACACCAATAATGAGAGAGAATCATTGATCGGCTGCCTCCTGCCTACTGGGGATCGAGCCCGCAACTTGGGCATGTGTCCTTGACCGGAATCAAACCCAGGACCCCCCAGACCACAGGCCGATGCTCTATCCACTGAGCCAAACCAGCTAGGGTCCAAGTTTAATTCTTAAATTTAAAACATCAGAGCAAGTAGTGTTATTCCTTGGGAGTAACAATTCCAGGAGCAGGCAGAAGTACAATTTGCATGAACTACAAAAAGGATATAGAAAATGTTTCCACTCTGCTAAAGAAGGCTTCTTTGCTTGTAGATTCCAATGGTGGCTGTTCTGTTTGGGGTGATCCATTAACTGACTGGAATGTGGCTGATGTCTCTTTCCTAAAATAAAATGGCAGAACTATTAGTAATCCTTTCATGGCATCACAAAGGATCACTTTGCTTAAACATTTTGTATCTAGCTTCTCTGCACTCCACATCCTCAACCACACCACACTGGATTTTAACCTTGCTAAAAACCATTTCAGCCATGTAAGTCCTCTGATAACATTTTCAGTGGTTTCACAATACAGTCAGCCCTCTGTATCCACAGGTTCCACATCTGCAGATTCATTCCACTGCAGATATAAAATATTTGGGGGGAAAATGTTTTTGCTGATGTGTACTATGTAGTTAGGCCTATGATGGTTGTGTCTACAGTGAACATGTACAGACATTTTTCTTGTCATTATTTCCTAACGACTCAGTAAACAACTATCTATATATATAAAGACAAGCAACCAGAATGACAGAATGACCAGAATGAGCTCTCGAGCTCTCGCTATGATGCACACTGTGGCAGCCAACTGGCCCGATCTGGGCCCCAATTGGCCCCCTCAACCCCGATCGGGTGTGGGGCCGGCCAGCCAACTGCCCGTGTTCTCTCCCCACTGCCAGCCCGGCCCCGATTGGCCCCCATTGGGGTGAGCCGGCTGGACCCCAGTCATGCACGAATTCGTGCACCAGGCCTCTAGTTTACATTATATTAGGCATGATAAGTAATCTAGAGATGATTTAAAGTAAATGGGGGACGTGCACAGGTTATATGCAAAAACTATGTCATCCTATATAAAAGGCTAATATGCAAATTGTTCCAGCCCACCACCCTTGGCCCCTACCCCTGGCCCGATGGGGGCGATCAGGGCCAGTCGGACCCCACCTGTGCACAAATTCGTGCATCGGGCCTCTGGTTTTATATAAAGGACTTGGGTGCCTGAGGGTCTGGGTACCCGAAGGGGGTCTTGGATGATAGCACTTGCTAAATAGAATCCCAATCCTTCCGTCTCTTCTGTGTGGCCACACCTAAGTTCCAAGCAATTCCTACCTCTGCGGTGGCTAACCGTTCCCCTAGTTCACTCGTGCTCCCTATTCATATTTTGCACAACTTTAGTAAACACAAAATAAGACCCTGGGCTTCTGTGCATTATGTAATTGGACCACCTTAGACATTTAATTCGTTTAACAGTAGAAGAAAACAATCCTGGCATTCCTACCTAGATCAGGCAGTGATACCCACTCCTCCCATCAACGTACTAATCTGAAAAGTCAAATCAAAGTAAAGATCTTTAGGCAATTTCATGAAAAAAATTTCAGGGAGAAAAAAAACAGCAAAAACCATTATTTTATTTGCAGGGAAAGGTATGTCAACAGCGCCCGGGGAGAGGTACTGGGCGGAACTGCTGAAGACAAAAGTCATTTTAATAGAAACAGGATTCCACCCACTATTGTAACCGAAAGGAATTTATGGTCAGAATTCTTCCAGGAGACTCAGAGAGCCTCAGGGAGGTGCGGTTCTTGGGAAAACCTGAGGATTCATAAACTTGGAAGAGGGAAAAATATGACACTTATTTTACTAACCTCTAACTGAAATTCAGCATTCTTTCAATTACGAACGAAGGTAATAAAACCATGGCAGCATCGGCAATCCCTGCGAATTCGTGACGAATGGAAACTACAGACATTTTGTCACATTATGGTGGCTGCACGTGCTTTGAAATATCATTGATGCTGATATCACTACTTCAACACTGTGGCAGCTACAAGACGGATGGCTGGAGAGTATCTATCGCGTTAGGAATGAAGTACGCGACTGCATCCCCTTTTTCTACTACCTTCATGACTGAATTCCAACAGAATCGACTTCCTTTCGCATCCTAGGTCATTATTTACTCATTTACTTCAGACAGGGGCAGGGAGAGGGCGGGCGGCAGAAACACACGGGGTTCCTCCCGCAGCCCCGCCGGGGAGGGAGCCCGCACCCCGGGCTGTGCCCCGACCGGAACCCCACTGGCCACCTCCGGGTCATGGTTCGATGCTGCCCCCCTGAACCACACCGGCCGGGCATCATCCTATGCAATTTACTTTGTACATTTAATAATAAGATGCCGAGAAGGGGTTCGTAGTATTTAGCGGGCTGCCAAAGCTGTCTACAGCTCAAAACCGGTTAAGAAGCCCAACTGAGCAGTCAGGTGCACATAGCGGTCTTCTTTCTTCCTTCTCCCCAAAACCTGACGACCACGGCAATCCCGCACACCCCGAGGAGGTTAAAGCCGATAGTGACCCCAGTCTCTTTCAGATCCCGGGACGAAGCCATCCTCGCCGCCGGAGTCGCCCACCCAGGGGATCCTCACAGGCCGGACAACCCTCTCCAATCAGCCGGAGCTGGACCAGGGTGGACTCGCGAACTCACGGTTCAGTGCCTCCTTCTTCCGGGGCAATCCCCTCATCTATCAGCTGCCGGATTTTCTGGGGAGTCCCTTCTGGGGAGCGAACAACTGCACCCCAAGTCTTTTCAATCCCCGCAGCAAACGCTGTCCCCTCGCTGGGCGCCGCCATCTTGGTCCGTTGCCGAGTTACTTCCCCGCGGCTTTGAAGGCTCGGGGACTTCCGTTCTGGGGAGGTTCAGATCCCCTCTGCAGGTACCCTTCCGCGCATGCCCACGGCACCCACCCCTCCTTGGCCATTTTAGGGCTTGGTACACCACGGGGCGGGGCCTCCGGTGTTTAGATTGAACCTTAAGTAATTGTTTCTTTATGCAAGAGCATTTTGGGGCTGATAAAGGGGCATTTAGAGCTGTCTCTCCAAGTTAAGCAGGAACAAGAGCCCAATGTAGTCTTCAAGTAATGAACTTAAATGGGCCGCCTAAATTCTATCTTCCTACAAGTGAGGAATTGGCGACCGTCACCTGAGAATAGATAATTTAGAATCCTTCTTAGAAACCGTATGACAGGTGGGTTTAGAAGTCTGTGGCATTTGGCATTATTGAACACTTCCTCCTTTGTCCAACAAATATATTTATTGGGTGTGTCCTATGATGCTGCCCTAGGAGCTTGCAATGACGGTAGTGAACAAAGGAGACATAGTTCTTAGTGGACTTCGACTTCAAACAAACACGTTTTTCTATAGTTTTGAAATTGTAAGTGCTCCAAAGAAGAAAGGTATAAAAGGAGGACCTAATTTAGTTTGCAGAGTCTCCTGAGAGTATCCGGTGCTGGAGCTAAAATGGATGAGATAGCCCGAGCTGGTCTGGCTCAATGGATAGAGCGCAGGCCTGTGGACCACTGGTGGTCCCTGAGGTCCGAAAGGTTGGCCACCACTGGACTGAAGGGTCCCAGGTTTGATTCCGGTCAAGGCCACATGCCCGGGTTGCAGGCTCAATCCCCAGTGAGGGGCGCGCAGAAGGCAGCTGATCATGATTCTCTCTCATCATTGATGTTTCTGTCTCTCTCTCCTTCTCCTTTTCTCTCTGAAATCAATAAAAATATATTTTTAAAAAATGGATGAGATAGTGATTGGAAGGAGTTTGTCTCATATAATAAACTGAAAAAGAGGACTGTTGTGACTGAGCAGTGGGCACACCCCACCCCACCCCTTCAGCTAACTCCCCGTGGGCTCCTAACTTCAATTATCTTCCCACCCACCAGGACCTTCAACCTGGTGATCTAACCACCTCCCATTGTACCAAACCTCATCAGCTTTCTTATTTCTTCTCTCCTTAGGTAGCTTAAGTTTGTCGGCAAACATTATCATCACTTTGCAAAATTTGAATATGAGCTGAGAATTAGTTAATCTTCCTATCTGATAAAAGGGTAATATGCAAATTGTCCCCTCCACCCGGAGTTCTGCAGCAGTTCAATCAGGGGGTGGGCTGGCCAGGGGGAGGGGCCACTGGCGGTTGGCAGGCTGGCCTCGCCCCCGATCAGGGTTGTGGGGGCCAGCCAACCTCCCGCTTCCCCTCTCCTGGCCTACCCAGCCAATCAGCCCCTATCAGGCCAGGCTGGACAGACCCCACCCCTCCATGAATTCATGCACCAGGCCTCTAGTATTAAATAATTATTGTTAGTTTTGTTACATGTGATAATGGCATTGTGATTATGGTGTGTGTGTTTTTTAAGTTCTTATTTGTAACAGATACATCTTGAGGTATTTATGAGTGAACCAGTCTGGGATTTGCTTTAAAATTCTTTTTTTTTTTTTTAATTAAAAAAATTTTTTTTAAAGAACCGGGCTGCTTTAAAATGCTTGAGGAAAAGAAAATGTCTGGCAGAATAGATGAAAGAAGATTGCAGCCCAGTTGGCTTGGCTCAGTGGTTGAGCATTGGCCTGTGAACCAAGAGATCATGATTCGATTCCCAGTTAGGGCACATGCCTGGGTTTTGGTCTCGACCCCCCTCTGGGGGGTGTGCAGGAGGCACCTAATCAATGATTCTCTCTCATTGATGTTTCTATCTCTCTCTCCCTCTCCCTTCCTCTCTGAAATCAATTTAAAAAAAAAAAGAAAGAAGATTGCAAAATGTTTTATTTTTTGGATTTGGGTGACAGGCTCATGAGGATTCATTATATTATTCTTTCTACTATTGAGATGTTTGACAATATCATAATAAAAAGCAAAATAAGCTCAAAATAATACATTATCTTGAATACCCTCTCAAGTTCCTGGAACCTTTCTTGCTTTATAGTACTTATTTGGCAAAACCTCAGTCACAGTTAAGTTCACGTCTCCTGCACCCAGTCAACTGAATATGAAAGAAAAATGCATGACATGCTAATTTATTTCTATACTAGAGGCCTGGTGCACGAAATTCATGCACTCCAGGCAGGGGTCCCTCAGCCCAGCCTGCACACTCTCGCTGTCCAGGAGCCCTTAGGCCAGCTGTGGGCAAACTACGGCCCGCGGGCTGGATCCGGCCCGTTTGAAATGGGGGGGAGACCCCGCCACTGCCGTTGCGCTGGCCAATCTTGAGCCTGGCTTCTGGCTAAGCAGTGCTCCCCCTGTGGAAGCGCATTGACGACCAGGGGGCAGCTCTTGCTTTGAGCGTCTGCCCCCAGGAGGTCAATGCAGGTCATAGCAACCGGTCGTTTCACCGTTTGGTCAATTTGCATATTAGCTTTTATTATATAGGATTTTTATTTGGAGTTTTACTTTTGGTTAAAAGATTTTAAATATTTTGATGAATATTTGTCATTTCTATGTGAATTTATTAGTGTTTGTTACTTAGCTAAAATTGATATGGTTTGGTTTTCTCAGGTAATTCAATTTGAATAGGTCAATGCAGATCATAGCAACCGGTCGTTCCACCGTTTGGTCAATTTGCATATTAGCTTTTATTATATAGGATTTTTTACCTCAGTGGGTCCTTAATTCTGCACAGTAATCATACTACAGTTCTCTAGTACAGTGGTCGCCAACTTTTTGGACCTCACAGACAACCAGTGGTCCGGACCACTGGTTGGCAACCCCTGCCTAGTCTACTTCCTCTCCTACTTTCATACCTATTTTATACCTCTTTTCTTAAACCTTCAACACCTACACCTAGCTATTCTCCCTGTCTGCTGAGGGCATACTTCCTATTTCACTTTAAAAAAAATTAAAGCAGAAGATGGCGGCATAGGTAAACACCGCAGACTGCTCTTACTTCCTATTTCACTTTTTAAAAAATTAAAGAAGAAGAAAACTTCCACAAATTTCCACCACCACATCTATCCACTAGCATACAGAGTACTGAGAATTTCTTAACTCCCCACACTCCCATGGGAACAAACAGAAATCAGAGCCAGCTTTAAGTTCAATTGATCAATAACTTACCCGAGTGAACATGCTTTTGCAAGCCAACAACTACCTGTTGATTCTGAAAATAAGCCAATCAGAAAGACTCACTTCAGTAAACATGCCCCTGAGTGCCAGCCAGTCAGCAATAGTTTCACCCAAGTTATCACTTCTACGATGATGTCAACACAATTAGACTCCTGAAAGTTCACCAATCCCTGAATCACCCACTTTCTCAAAATCAGTATGAGATTAGCAGTCTGGTTGGTCTGCTTGAAGCCATGCCTGACCCACATGGCTATGACTATCTCTAGTATAAGCAATAAATTCAGCTTTGTCTTTTTATTTCATACTAGAGGCCCAGTGCATGAAATTTGGGCACTGGGGGGGGCGTGTCCCTCAGCCCAGCCTGCACCCTCTCCAATATGGGACCCCTGTAGGATCAGGCCTAAACCGGCAGTCGGACATCCCTCTCACAATCTGGGACGGCTGGCTCCCAACCGCTCGCCTGCCTGCCTGCCTGCTTCAACACCTACACCTAGCTATTCTCCCTGTCTGCTGAGGGCCTTACTTCCTATTTCACTTTTTAAAAAATTAAAGAAGAAGAAAACTTCCACAAATTTCCACCACCACATCTATCCACTAGCATACAGAGTACTGAGAATTTCTTAACTCCCCACACTCCCATGGGAACAAACAGAAATCAGAGCCAGCTTTAAGTTCAATTGATCAATAACTTACCCGAGTGAACATGCTTTTGCAAGCCAACAACTACCTGTTGATTCTGAAAATAAGCCAATCAGAAAGACTCACTTCAGTAAACATGCCCCTGAGTGCCAGCCAGTCAGCAATAGTTTCACCCAAGTTATCACTTCTACGATGATGTCAACACAATTAGACTCCTGAAAGTTCACCAATCCCTGAATCACCCACTTTCTCAAAATCAGTATGAGATTAGCAGTCTGGTTGGTCTGCTTGAAGCCATGCCTGACCCACATGGCTATGACTATCTCTAGTATAAGCAATAAATTCAGCTTTGTCTTTTTATTTCATACTAGAGGCCCAGTGCATGAAATTTGGGCACTGGGGGGGGCGTGTCCCTCAGCCCAGCCTGCACCCTCTCCAATATGGGACCCCTGTAGGATCAGGCCTAAACCGGCAGTCGGACATCCCTCTCACAATCTGGGACGGCTGGCTCCCAACCGCTCGCCTGCCTGCCTGCCTGATTGTCCCTAACTGCTTCTGTCTGCCAGCCTGATCACTCCCTAACCACTCCCCTGCCAGCCTGATCGATGCCTAACTGCTCATCTGTCAGCCCGATTGTCCCCAACTGCCCTCCCCTGCCAGCCTGGTTGCCCCCAACTGCCCTCCCCTTCAGGCCTGGTCACCCCCAACTACCCTCCCCTGCTGGCCTGGTCACCCCTAACTGCCCTCCCCTGCAGGCCTGGTCGCCCCCAACTGCCCTCCCCTGCAGGCCTGGTTGCCCTCAACTGCCCTCTCCTGCTGGCCTGATCACCCACAACTGCCCTCCCCTGCCAGCCATCTTGTGGCTGTGGGCGCCACCATCTTTGAGGGTGGGGCAGTCAATTAGCATATCCCCTCCTTATTGGCTGTGGGCGCTGCCATCTTTGCAATGGCATGAGGGTCAATTAGCATATTCCCTCTTTATTAGATAGGCTATTGAGTAGTTGTCTTATCATTCTCTGATAGTACTTTACCTTCTCTCCTGTTACTATAGATCAGTAGTTCTCAAGCGGGCACAATTTTGCCTCCCAGGGGCTATTGGCAATTTCTGGAGACATTCTTGGTATCTGGGGTGATGGTAGAGGTCAGTGATGCTGCAAAACATTTTAACACAATGCACAGGATAGTCCTCCCTCCCCAACAAAGAAATACCTCTCCCAAAATGTCAAAAGTGTAGAAATTGAGAAACCCTGCTATACTCTGTGTTCCTCTCTAAGGCCAACCTTATACACTAGACCTAACAATCCTCTCTTGCCTACTCAAGGACATTGACCAAGTTCTCCCCTCTACTGAATGTTCCCATCAGCATCAAGATATTATTTCTGCCATCTTAGAAACAAAACAAAAACCTTTCCCTAACCGGTTTGGTTCAGTGAATAGAGCATTGGTCTGCAGACTGAAGGGTTCCAGGTTCGATTCCAGTCAAGGGCATGTACCTTGGTTGTGGGCACATCCCCAGTAGGAGGTGTGCTGGAGGCAGCTGATTGATGTTTCTCTCTCATCGATGTTTCTAACTCTCTATCCCTCTTCCTTCCTCTCTGTAAAAAAATCCTGGACTGCTGGCTCCTAATCGCTCACCTGCCTGCTTGCCTGCCTGGTCACCCCTAACTGCGCCCCCCCACCAGCCTGATCGCCCCTCACTGCCTCTGCATGCCAGCCTGATAGCCCCTAACTGACCCCCCTGCCGGCCTGGTCACCCCTAACTGCCCCCTGCTGCTGTCCAGGTTGCCACCAACTGCCCTCCCCTGCTGGCCTGGTCACCCCTCACGGCCCTCCTGCCAGCTTGGTCACCCCATGCAACCTGCTGTTCAGTTGTTTGGTCATCCCCCACTAACCCCACCGCTGGCCTGGTCACCCCATGCAACCTGCTTGTTCAGTTGTTTGGTCGTCCATCACTAACCCCCCTGTTGGCCTGGTTGTAGACAGCCATCTTGTGAGGGCATGAGGGTTACTTTGCATATTACCTCTTTATTATATAGGATATTGTATTAAGTCGCCCCCTACTGGGGATCGAGTCTGCAACTCAGGCATGTGCCCTTGACTGGAATCAAACCTGGGACCCTTCAGTCTTTAGGCCGACGCTTTATCCACTGAGCCAAACCGCTAGGGAACAAGTTTATATTTTATTATATTATTTTACCTCTCCCAGCTGAGTAATTAAAAAGCATTTCTGCCCTAGCTGGTTTGACTCAGTGGATAGAGCATTGGCCTGTGGAATAAAGGGTCCCAGGTTCGATTCCAGCCAGGGGCACATGCCCGGGTTGTGGGCTCGACCCCCTCCCCCAGTGGGGGACGTGCAGGAGGCAGCCAATCAATGATTCTCTCTCATCCTTGATGTTTCTAGCTTTCTCCCTGCCTCTCTGAAATCAATTTTTTTTTTAAAAAAGCATTTCTTAAGAATCTACTTTGTATAGTAAATATTACATTAGAATTTTACTTTATGGTTTTCATCTATATCTTACAACTCTATAGGTAGTATATTAATTAGAATGTTATTGGCTTCACGTAAGAAAACTAATTTAACTTAAGCAAGATGGAAAATTTGGTAGAACCATATTTCTTAAAATTGAGTAATGTTCATTTCACCTTTTAATTTTGTTCATCTTGTTTTAAACAGAAAAAAAGGCTCCTCAATGTTGACAAGTTATTTTTATCAAAATGTTATTTAAATGCATAAATTATTTATAAGCTTATTATGCTTACAGTGCTTCTCACTAACCCCTCTGCCGGCCTGGTCATAGGCAGCTATCTTGTGAGGGTGTGATGGTTAATTTGCATATTACCTCTTTATTATATAGGATTTATGGATGATTACATAATACAGACATAGTCATCATTTTAAAAATTAAAATTGAATTTAAAGACATAGTGGTGTAGTTACCTATATGGCTATTGGACTAATCTTGGGACTATTACAACTTTATATATTATTATTTTAAAATATATTTTTATTGATTTCAGAGAGGAAAGGAGAGGGAGAGAGAGATAGAAACATCAACGATGAGAGAGAATCATTGATTGGCTGTATCCTGCACGCCCCCTACTGGGGATCGAGTCTGCAACTCAGGCATGTGCCCTTGACTGGAATCAAACCTGGGACCCTTCAGTCTTTAGGCCGACGCTTTATCCACTGAGCCAAACCGCTAGGGAACAAGTTTATATTTTATTATATTATTTTACCTCTCCCAGCTGAGTAATTAAAAAGCATTTCTGCCCTAGCTGGTTTGACTCAGTGGATAGAGCATTGGCCTGTGGAATAAAGGGTCCCAGGTTCGATTCCAGCCAGGGGCACAGGCCCGGGTTGTGGGCTCGACCCCCTCCCCCAGTGGGGGACGTGCAGGAGGCAGCCAATCAATGATTCTCTCTCATCCTTGATGTTTCTAGCTTTCTCCCTGCCTCTCTGAAATCAATTTTTTTTTTAAAAAAGCATTTCTTAAGAATCTACTTTGTATAGTAAATATTACATTAGAATTTTACTTTATGGTTTTCATCTATATCTTACAACTCTATAGGTAGTATATTAATTAGAATGTTATTGGCTTCACATAAGAAAACTAATTTAACTTAAGCAAGATGGAAAATTTGGTAGAACCATATTTCTTAAAATTGAGTAATGTTCATTTCACCTTTTAATTTTGTTCATCTTGCTTTAAACAGAAAAAGAGGCTCCTCAATGTTGACAAGTTATTTTTATCAAAATGTTATTTAAATGCATAAATTATTTATAAGCTTATTATGCTTACAGTGCTTATAAAACATAAAATAAAATAAACTTATAAGTTAAATAACTATAAACTCAAAACATCACATTAGTGACATTAATTTACTCTGATGAATGATGTTGCTTTGCTAAACTACAATTACCAATGTTGGGGAAAAATAGAAAAATGAGTCCCCATTTAGTTTCTCTATTTAATCTGCTTGTGCAATTTAGTTTTAATAATATTAATGCATGCAGAGAGTGCCTGTTCATTTAAGCTTGTTAGACCAAAAATGCAAAATGATATTAATAATTTCAAGGCTCTGTTTACTTGTTTGGGATAATTGGATGTTATACTTCACAAATGTTTGCCAGAGAGCATTCCTCTAATGTCAATTTAACGAGATGTCACTTGATATTTTCATAAAACTGTCTTGTTCCCTTGTAGTTAAGTTAGTGTTACATAAAGCCGCATCAAATGAGTATATAAGCCAATTATTATTGGCATTGGGAACAGGAAAAAAAATCTGAACTTCAAGTTCAATATTGCAGATGTTGAAAAAAAACTGTCTAGTTTTAACCCAGAACTTTCTATTAGATTATTGGAGGAAATAAATAAACAAATGACTCATTCACATAACTTTAAAAATGTGGGACCAGCCCTAACAGGTTTGGCTCAGTGGATAGAGCGTCGGCTTGTGGACTGAACGGTCCCAGGTTCAATTCTGGTCAGGGGCATGTACTTTGGTTGCGGGCACATCCCCAGTAGGGGGTGTGCAGGAGGCAGCTGATCGATGTTTCTCTCTCATTGATGTTTCTGATTCTCTGTCCCTCTCCCTTCCTCTCTGTAAAAAATCAATAAAATATATTTAAAAAAAATTAAAATGTGGGACCATTGTTCAGTTTTAAAAAATAAACTTCCACTTTTCATTGAACTTGGCGCATTCGGACCACTATGAAACTTGATTGGGATTTCCTGCTGTGACATCATGCAGCCTTCATTTGGTATGAGTGCATGTTTACATGTTATATGGAGCCTTTGTCCTCTTCTCATTAGCCTGCAAAAACTAATGTAATATATTCCCGTGTCACATCATGTCATTTTCCTGATGTCAAGTATAAAAGAAAACTTATTAAATAACAATAAACTACAGTTGACTTCTGTTTTAATCTTTCGGCTATAAAACACCACTACAAGAGTACTGTTACTGTAATTGATGGTTATAAGATTACGCAGCTTAGTGCTGGGGCAGTACTACATTTAAATCATAGCCTAAACAAGAATATCAATCTTTCATTGTATGGCTCTTAAACGTGCATACTGTGGCATGATAGATGTTTATGTGGCCGGTAGAAAATATTTGGGAGGAGAGTTCTTTTCCCTGAAGCTGCTGTCTATAGCAGGTTCACCCATGGGATCGGGCAGCCTCCAGTACAAATCCTCAACCCAATCACTGCTGTGATCTCTGAAAACAAATCTGATCATGTCACCTCTCTGCTTCAAGACTTCCATGGCTCCTCAATCCATTAGGATTCAACCTAAGCTCCTCGATGAGGCTTACCTTCACAATGTCATCTCAGAGTTGTTTAATTCCTTCCCTACTCCGGAATGAAATCTTGGTTTTACCTTCGCAAGGCCCAAGGTCTTTAAAAAAAATGTTTTTATTGATTTTCAGAGAAAAGGAACGAAGTGGGGGGGGGGAGGGAGAAAGAAATAGAGAGAGAGAGAGAGAGAGAGAGAGAGAGAAACATTGATGTGAGAGAAAAACATCAATGGGTTGCCTCTCATACACACCCTGACCCAGGATAGAACTCGAAGCCTGGGCATGATCCCTGATTGGAATTGAACGGGTGACCTTCTGGTGCAAGGGATGACACTCAACCAACTGAGCCACACCAGACAGGGCAAGGTCTTTTTTCTAAATATCAAAGGCAAAGTCAGGCCTTCAAGTCTAGAGTTACACAAAGAAACGTGGAAGCTTTGAACTTAGTTTATTTTATTTAAGTGGGGGTGTGAGAGGGGAAAAGAATTGCCTTCAAAATTTCCATATCCATTTCTTAGACAAGGTTCAAGTTACCAGACTTCTGGGATCCTAATCCTTTGCTAAACCCATTAGTTGCCTGCTCTAATGCAAATCAAATGCCTGCCTGAGAATCATGAGAGAGTTTAAATGCTCTCTCGTTCAAGCAGTCCTCCAGAACAGGGCCTTTTAACTTGAACACCTATAGGCAAGGTGTTTCAAGATAATCCTGGTCCCTTTGCACACCCCCCCCCCTTTTAAAGAAATATATATTTTTATTAATTTCAGAGAGGAAGGGAGAGAGATAGAAACATCAATGATGAGAGGGAATCATTGATTGGCTGCCTCCTGCACGCTCCCTATTGGGGATTGAGCCCGCTACCCAGGCATGGGCCCCTTACTGGAATCAAACTCGGGACCCTTCAGTCCGCAGGCTGATACTCTATTCACTGAGCCAAACCAGCTAGGGCCCCACTTTTTTACATTAAAAGACTTTTATATTAAAAGACTTAGGTTGCTCTGTCTTTAGGCCTCCTCTCTGTCTCACTGCTTCACTAATAAACTCCTTTCACTTTAAACTCTAAAAATAAAATAAAAAATGTTATTTTTTAGAGCAGTTTTAGGTTCACAGCAAAAGTGATTGGAAAGTACAGAGTTCCCATCTAGCCAGTCTCCCCCACCATCAATATCCTGCAACAGAGTTGTACCTTTATTACAACAGCTAAACCAACTTTAATACATCATTTACCAAAGTTCATTAGGTGTCATTCTTAGGGTTGTACATTCTATGGGTTTGGAAAACATAATGATATTATCCATCTTTACAGTTTCATACGGAATAGTTTCACTGTCCCAAAAATCCCCCATGCTTTAATAATTTATCCCTTCCTTCCCCCAAACTCCTGGCAACCACTGATCTTATTACTATCTCCATAGTTTTGCCTTTTCCAGAATGTCATATAGTTGGAATTATACAGTATGTTGCCTTTTAAGAGTGGCTTCTTTCATTCAGCAACCATCCAAACTTTTGATCGTTCCACTGTTTGACCAGTAGCTATGATGCACACCTACCACCAGGGGGCAGATGCTCAATGCACAGGCATGGAAACATGGAGCAGACTGATGAATCTCAGAGGGAAGGGGGAAGGGGGAGGGCGGGAAGAGATTAACCAAAGATTTCATATGCATACTAGAGGCCTGGTGCATGAGGGGTCTCTCTGCCTGGCCTTCAGGGATTGGGCCAAATCTGTGCACCGGGCCTCTGACATCCCCCAAGGGGTCCTGGATTGAGAGAGGGCACAGGCCAGGCTGAGGGACCCCACCGGTGCACAAATCTGTGCACCAGGCCTCTAGTATGATTGTAAGTTTCTTCCATGCTTTTCATTGATTTGATAGCTCATTTCTTTTTAGCATTGAATAATATTCCATTGTATGGATATACCACAGTTTATTTATCTATTCATGTACTGTAGAACATTTTAATTGCTTCCAAGTTTTGGCAATTATGAATAAAGCTGCTATAAATATCTGTGTACAGGTTTTTGTGTGGACACAAGTTTTCAACTCCTTTGGATAAATACTAAGGAGCATGACTGCTTTATTGTATGGTAAGTGTATGTTTAGTATTGCAAGAAACTGCCAAACTGTCTTCCAAAATGGTTGCACCATTTTGCATTCCCACCAGCAATGAATGATACTCCTGTTGCTCTATATCCTTGTCAGCACTTGGTGTTGTCTGTGTTTTGGATTTTAACCATTTTAATAGATATGTAGTGGTATTTTATTATTGTTTTAGCTTTCAATTCCCTAATGACACATGCTGCTGAACATCTTTTCACTACCTAAATATCTTTTTTGGTGAGGTATGTGTTAGCTCTTTGGCCTATTTTTAAATTGAGATATTGTTTTCTTATTGTTGAGTTTTAAGACATCATTTTTATATCTTGGTTAAAAGTCCTTCCTCAGATAAGTCTTTTGTAAATATTTTCTTTCAATCTGTGGTCTGTGTTACCTGCCCTAATGTTGATCAAATGCCTGCTTGAACATTGTGAGAGGGGAGCTTAAAGTTTCTATAGCTCATCCAGTCCTCCTTCCAACTTGCATACCTAGAGGCAAGGTATTTTAAACCTTTCTGATCCCTTTGTAATCCTCATTTTTTCTTGTACTCATATTTTCATTTTCCCACTGTATTTCATTTTAACATGACTAGTTATACCCACTAAACTGATTTCATGACTTAATGTTTCAAAAATATGATGGTAGGGCCCTAGCCGGTTTAGCTCAGTGTATAAAGAGTGAGCCTGCAGACTGAAGGGTTCCAGTCCGGTCAAGGGCACATGCCCAGGTTGCAGGCTTGATCCCAAGTAGGGGTCATGCAGGGGGCAGCCAATCAGTGATTCTCTCTAATCATTGATGCTTCTATCTCTCTCTCTCCCTCTCCCTTTCTCTCAGAAATCAGTAAAAATATATTTTAAAAAATTACTAAAAAAGTACTATGGTAGGTTAATCTGCCCATTTTATTTTTATTTAAAAATACCTTTTTAAATTGAATTCAGAGAGAGAGGAAGGGAGAGGGGGATAGAGAGAGAGAGAAAGATCAATTTGTACATTATTTATACATTCTTTCGTTGATTCTTTTTTTAAAATATATTTTATTGATTTTTTACAGAGAGGAAGGGAGAGGGATAGAGAGTT
>NW_005360677.1:1351788-1355111 GCF_000412655.1 Myotis brandtii
TACTGGGGATGTGCCCACAACCAAGGTACATGCCCTTGACTGGAATCGAACCTGGGACCTTTCAGTCCGCACGCTGATGCTCTATCCACTGACCCAAACCGGTTAGGGCTCATTGGTTGATTCTTATATGTGCTCTAATTTGGGATCGAACCCCCAAGCTTGGAATATTGGGATGATGCTCTAACCAGCTGAGCCACCTGGCCAGGGCTAATCTGCCATTTAAAGAGTCAATACACATGAAAGTGTCTAGTTCACAACAGGTGAGCCCTCATTTTTCTTTTTCTTTTTCTTGGGCAGCCAAACTTAACTTGAGCTACAATTTATATTTTGCATTTCTATGACATCTATATGTGTAATGCTTATGTGTGTAATGCTTACATGTATAAATGCTTATGCTTTTCATAATTAAGTAAACTAAAGACTCATTACTTTGGGCTTCTCCATATCAATGCTAATTTGATCTGGGCTGATGATAAGCAGTTAGTCACATTTGACTCTTCACCAAGGAATTTATATGATCCTGAGTCATATTTAATCTACAACAAACTAACCAACAGTCCAAGAAGTAAACATTTTTAAAGGATTGCTATACATTGATTGCTAACATGGGAACATGACCCTACATTTACATAAAATATTATACTTTTCCATGTATTTTTGCATATGCTACTTCATTGACCTCTCACAATAATTCTCAGTTGCGGCTAAAACAGAAGATATTACTCACATTTTGCACTTGATGAAACTGGGGTACAGAGTGTTAAACTTGTGTTCTCACTCTGGCTGTACATAGGAATAACGCAGGTAACTTTGAAAATATGGCCAATGCGCAAGCTCCAGAGATTCTGATCCAAATGGTCTGGATGGAGCTGAACATCAGTATTTTCCAAAATGTCCTCAGGTTAGTCCAATGTGCAGGGAGAGTTGAAAGCCACTGGGTCACACAGTGCTGAGTTTAAGATGCCAATTTGACAAATAAAACTAGATTTCATAATACAGTGAGTGCTTTTTAAAAAAAATATATACTTTATTGATTTTTTACAGAGAGGGAGGGAGAGGGATAGAGAGTTAGAAACATCGATCAGCTGCCTCCTGCACACCTGCTACTGGGGATGTGCCCGCAACCAAGGTACATGCCCTTGACCAGAATCGAACCTGGGACCTTTCAGTCCACAGACCACGCTCTATCCACTGAGCCGAACTGGTCAGGGCTGGTAAGTGCTTTTTACCACTCCCCCAATCCTCTACTTCCCCACTACATTGCAAGTTGTCATGATAGAATCTCTGTGGGAAAACAATTCTGGAAATTCATTTGAATCACTGTATGTACTCAACATTTATAAAATATAATTCCCTAGAAATATTCTCAATACAGACTTCTTGCTAATTCCGACTGACTTTTCCCCCCTGAGTTAGTGTGAACTGAGAGTTCTTACTGCTCGTCACGCTATGTTCTTGGGTAAGCACCAGGAGAGTAGAGATGATAATGTCTTAAGGCATTATCATTGTCCATTCTTTTTTTTTTTTTTTTAATTAAATACGTTTTTATTGACTTTAGAGAGAGAGGAAGGGCGAGGGAGAGAGAGCTAGATGGATTCTCGGTTTCCTGCACGCCCTCTACTGGGGATTGAGCCGGAAAGCCAGGCATGTGCCCTGACTGGGAATCAACAGGTGACCTTGGTGCATGGGACGATACTCAACCAACTGAGCCACACTCACCAGGGCATGATAGCCCATTCTTAATCATTTTATTATGCATTTAAAAAGTAAAGAGATTGTATTATCTATCCTTGATATCATTATCACACCTAATAAATATAACATTAATTTCCTAATAGTTTCTAATGACCTTTCCAAATTCAAATATTTTCCAAATGTCCTGAAATTATCTTTTATGTTTACTTGTTCAAGAGAACTACATACAATTTGTTGTAAATTCCCTTTAATCTGGAATTGCTTTTTAAAGAACTATTAAAAACACTTTTTATAAAGGAAAAATTTAAACTATGAAAGAAAGTAGTGCAATTAACTTCAAGTACCCCATCACCCAGCTATACTAAACATCAACTCTTGGCCATCCTTGTTTAATCTACATTCTAATTAATCAATAAGAACTTTATATTTCCCTTTTACTTATAATCGCTATTGATATTATCCTATATACTTAAACATTTTATGTTTTTAAAATATATTTTTTATTGATTTCAGAGAGGAAGGGAGAGACAAAGAGAAATAAATATCAACCAGGAGTCTGACCAGGAATCAAACCCATCACTTTTTGATGTATGAAGTGATGCTCCAACCAACTAAGCCACACTAGCCAGGACAATTTACATTCTCATTTTGTCTCCCCCCAACCCCCTTTCCTGGATTATTTTGAAGCAAATCCTAGACATCATAGCATTTTACCTGTAAATATTTCAGTATGCATGTGCTCTGACTGGGACTTGAACTCTGACCTTCTGGTTCATAGGTCAGCGCTCATCCACTGAGCCAAACCAGCCTGGTTGTTTTTCTATTTTATTTTTTATTTAACGGATTCCATTAAAATTGGTATTTATATTAAAATAGCTCTTTTAAAAAAAATATATCCACAATACCTAAAAAAAATTAACAATGATTCCTGAATATAATCCAATATCCAATCAAATTTTCCCATTAAAAAAACAGTTGGCTCATTCTAATCAAAAGGCAAACAAGACCAAACACTACATTTGATTGCTATAGCTCTTAAAACTATTAATCTGTTGATTCTCTTTTCCTCAAAATATAATGTTGAAGAAAATAGGCTGCTTGTTTTACAGCTTTCCACATTATATATTTGGGAGGTTACATCCTCCAGATACCATTGAACATATTTCCTGTCCCCTTTATTTCTTGTAAACTGGTAGTTATCACTAATAGTTTGATATTATTCAGATTTTTTTTTTGTAAGACTCCTTCAAAGACGATTATGTGTACTTCTGTCAGCAGACACATAATGTCTGGTTGTTTCTTTTTGTTATGCTAGGAGCTATTGATTATCATTGCCTAGATCTATTATTTCATTAGGGGTTACCACCATCCCATTTTGTTTTTGTGTTATTTCATTTTGTTTTTCTTTCTTTTATTTATTTATTTATTTATTTATTTTACACATAATGGGTTGTTTCTTTTTGTTATGCTAGGAGCTATTGATTATCATTGCCTAGATCTATTATTTCATTAGGGGTTACCACCATCCTCCCATGTTTTTGTGTTATTTCATTTTGTTTTTCTTTCTTTCTTTTATTTATTTATTTATTTATTTATTTATTTTGATTAAATTTTTATTGTTCAGATTA
>NW_005360677.1:1356489-1360121 GCF_000412655.1 Myotis brandtii
GGGGTTTGGAGGTGCCCAGATGAGGCCCAGCTGTGAAGCAGTGCAAGCTGCTGTGGGGCTTTGGGCCTTCTCTTGGAAGTTCTGGGTCTGTCTGGCCCAGCTGCAATTTGTTAGGTAATTTTCAGTTTGCAAAGGGCCAGGGCATTCAGATGCAAAAGCCACTGCAGCAGCCTGGGTGGGGCGGGGTCTCAGGGAATCAACAGGGCGGAGCAAGCAGCTATGCCCTAAGGGGCCCGCATTTCAGTGTCCCGGTAATTACTGCAAGCACTGCTGAGAGAAAGCCGCCCTCAAGTTCCGAGTTCTGCCTGCTGCCAGACAGTCCAGTTTCTCCCCGTATGAGTCCTGGGTCCCCAGAGACTTCCTGGAACTGGAGTTCAGAGCAGTTGGGAGCTTGTGACTCCCTCCCGATTAAAAAAGACAGCTGCGTCCTCAGGTACCAGCCCCTTTCCGCCAGCTCGAGCCTCCGCACCTCTGCACTTTACTTCCGCAGCTCCTCTGGGTCTCAGTGTGCTTTTCTCTTTCCTTTTAGTTGTAGAATTTCCACTCAGCCAGCCTTCCTGTAGTTCTGGATGATGTCCGTTTTGTCTTTTTGTTGTATTTTTGAAGTTGTTGTGGGAGGCAGCAATTTCCGGTGTTTACCTATGCCGCCATCTTGGTTTTTCCTGTTTTGTTTTTCATGATATTGACTTATACTGACGAGACTAGGCTAGATATTGTGGAGACTGTCCCCCTGAATTTGATTGTTTTACATGTCATTTAACTTGTTCCTTTCCCCCCTGAAAGTTCCTGTAAGTGGATGTTATAGGTTAAGTCTTGATTAGATTGAAGTTAATATTGTTGGCATTATTACTTCATAGGCAATATTGTGTACTTGCTATTACATTGTGTTAGCGGGTACATATTGTCTGTGTGCACTTATTTTGAAGGTCCCTCTCCAAATCATGTCAATACCCAGCAAAGTGTACTCACATTCTATGCTAAAAGAATTTGGCTCTAACCTTTAAAAAAGCTTTTAAAATAATGTAATGCTTTAAATTTAGTCAAGAATAAATCTTTCATTTTGTTTCTGAAATTTAACATTGATATATACATAAAACTATGAGATAATTTTCAGTTGATTGTTAATATAATCTTATTTTTCTAGACTATTTTTTCCTTTTTATTATGAAGACCTGCTAATATATACAAAGGTAGACAGAACAATATAATGACAATTCTCATGTATTCATCACCCAGCTTCAGCTAATGGTTAATGTTCTTTCATCTAGCTCCCCATCCACTTCTCCCTTCCTATATTATTAAATTTTTTAAAAATGAGATATAACTTACATGCCATAAAATTCACCCTTTCAAGTGTACACCTCAGTGGTTTAAATATATTAACAAAGTTGTATAACCATTACAGTTCAATGATTTTTAGTGTATTCACAGTTACACAACCTTCACAAGTTTCCTTTTAACCTACACATCTTTCCCTCCAAATCGTTTTCCTTTGCAATTTATTTGTTGAAGAAACTTGTTTGTTTATCCTGTAGAATTTCAATAATCTGGACTTTGCTGTTTGTATCTTTGTAGCATTTTTAAAAAATGTTCCACTGTAGTATTTCCCCCCTGTCCTCTGTATTTTCTATAAATTGGTAGTTAGATATTGATGTATGATGAGATTAAGATTCAACTTTTTCCTACAAGACACGTCATTGTCATCTTTATGTTGTAGAGACACAAGTCTCATCTTTCATTTTGTGATGCTAGGATGGTTTATGCTCAATGGGTTGATTTCTGAATTCATTAGGGGTTGCAAAATGGTGACATTCTATCATTCATTCTTTATTTATTACTTGGAAATTTACTTTATCTGTTATTTGGTCACTCACTGGTACAGTTTCTTTAGAAAAGTAACATTTACTAAATTTGATTTTTATTTTTTATATATTTTTTATATTTTTATATATTTTTTATATATTTTTATATTTTTTATATTTTTATATTTTAGAGCCATAAACGCTTTTTTCCAGGTCTCCAATATATTCGTAAGCAGTGCGTTATAGTGCTTAATGGGCAAAATACCTGGCGACAGGGACTGAAGTAGAATAAGAAGGTGGAATTAGTGGCACATGAAATTCGCGCCAAGAGGTATGCATCCTCAACTCTAGCAGATTTTCTTTTTTCTCCGCATCACATGAGGTTCTCTCATATGAAGCATCACACACACACACACACACACACACACACACACACACACACACAGCAGGGAGAAAACCTTGAAAAGTTTTGTTTCCTTTGCGCAATTTATAAGCCTTTCCCTCATCGTTGATAGACATCAGTGAACAATCTGTATTTTCCCACTTTGCACCGCGCCCAGTAAGTTCAAAGCCACATTTTCTGTTTAATTTTGGAACAATAGGCATTTCTGACCCGTACATCTACAATTTTCTTCGATCTCCATCTTCCATAACTGTTTCTGTCTTTAAGCTGATTAACATTTTCTACGAGCAGAAGGTGTTTGATCGAACAAAAACGTTTACTTAGCCATCCGGCAGTTATGAAAGTACCTTTTTCTTGGCACTCTATTCTCGGCTGGGTGTTATTTAAAAAAAAATCTTTACTAACGTAATGATCCAGAGCCGGTTTCTCATTGGGGAGGCGAGAGGGGCGTCTTAATTCGTGTTACTATAATTACCGGTGAGCTGGAACATTTTTCCATGTTTGTTAAGCAGGTTTAAAGCGGTTTGCTCGGGACGTGGCTTATAGTGAATTAGGGAGTTGTCGGTCCACTGAAAGACAAGAGAAATGGAACCCGGGAATCCCTCCTTCCGTTTAAGTTTTGCCTCCGCCCCTGGATTTTCCCCTCCAAAAGATCCCTTTCTGTGTGTCATAGGCTAGGGAAAGGGATCTCCGTCGGTAAAGCTGGAGGAGTACGGTCTGCACCTATGTGTATATGTGCATATCCAGTGGTTCTCAACCTTCTGGCCCTTTAAATACAGTTCCTCATGTTGTGACCCAACCATACAATTATGTTCGTTGCTACTTCATAACTGTAATGTTGCTACTGTTATGAATCGTAATGTAAATATCTGATATGCAGGATGGTCTTAGGCGACCCCTGGGAACGGGTTGTTCGACCGCCAAAGGGGTCGCGACCCACAGGTTGAGAACCGCTGGATGCTGCTCCATCTTCCTCCGGTGGAGCTGCTGAGTCCAGCACACCCAGGTCTAGCTGTCGCCCGCTCTCCCCGCAGGCGTGGCCTCGTTCACTCGGCCTTCGATTGGCCCGCCTGCCCCCGCAGGCGTCGCCGCGGATTGGCTTCCGCGGTGGATGCGCGCGAGGAGCGGCTGCTTCTGCCTTACTCAGACCCCACTTTTTCCAACCATAGCTATGGTTACCACGTCTCTCCCCGCCTCCCTCCACCTGCCAAGAAGACGGCCGGCCATTGGCTACCTGTCACGAAGTCAGCCAGTCATTGGTCACTGGAGAAACCGGGCGCTCCCCCTTCCCTGTCTCCTGGGTCTCTAGAGGAGCCCTGCAAGGAGGCTCGGCTAGTGCTGCCGGGCCAAGGGCTGCCGGGACCGGGCTGCGGCAATCGCTAGCGGGTCATGTCGGCCGCCCAGGGCTGGGACAGGAACCGCAGGAG
>NW_005360677.1:1360173-1414679 GCF_000412655.1 Myotis brandtii
ACCGCTTCGTGCAACTCTCCGGACGGCCGCACCTGCCAGGTGAGTCGTGGGACGGGGTCCCGTGGCCCTGACAGCTCGCGGGCGCGGCGGGCAGGTGGCTGCTACCTTTGCTTTTCTCCCTGGCTTTCTTTCCCTTGAGAGGAGGAAAGGCAGGCCCCACACATCTCCGAGGGGCCGGGGCTTAGAGAAAAGGAAAGGTGTCCCTGAGGTCAGGGAGGGAACAGGAGCACACGGGGAGGTGGGGGGGGGGGGGGGTATTTTTGCTCTGTTCAAAAGCTTTGTGCTGAGAGTTGTGTTTTCTTTTCAAAGGAGAGCCCGCTGTCTCACTGACATCCCCAAATGTTTCGCTCACTCGGTTCCTAGTCTCGTCCTTTCCCGCAGTTTGATCTTGTAAAAGAAAGACACTGGCTTCTGGCTGTGGACATTGTCTTTTCAAGGGGTGCTAAATTGAGGAGAGAAGAGGGAAGAGCATTCCAAAGAGTGATTTTTGTAAAAACCATCTCGAGTGTGTAAAAAAAAAAAAAAGTTAGGCATTCTGAACCAAGAAAGGCGTGGAGTGGAGGGGTTGTTGGGAGGTGGGTGGGAAGCAGAAGAACCAAGAGAATCAGGGAAAACTAGTTACATTATTCATGTTTTAGAATGTCCAGAGGCAGAATGGATAGTGAGACTGGATTTTTAAGGGAAGAAAACGAAGATCAAGAACATACTGACAAAATTGTGCCGTGTCTACTCTATAAAAAACAGCTGGTTAAGAATTGGAAAAATGTACCCAGTATGACTATTTTTCACGTTTTGGCCCACAATTCCATCTCCTCCAGTTCAGATGCCTTAAAAAAACAAAGACAAGTCCAGTTGATCTGTATGTCCAGACCGTTGTGAAACTATATATTTATAAGAAAATGATCCGGGTAGTAGCAGGAGGGCAGGGAAGTAAATGCCACACAGAAGGTCAAATATGAATTGGGCAAGCTTTCTTTGACCACGAAGAGAACTCTCATGATGATGCGTTAATCATGCACCGTGTTTTGTGTGTGAATGCTGTTGAAGTTGGTTTTATCAGTGATATATGTAGCTGATGGATTTTGAGAACATGATGGTTTTTGAATTGTGTTTATTATCGTGCCTTGTACTTTTAAGTGGTCGAAAATTGTTATTTGATTAATTTGAAGATAACAAAGGGAATTTTGCACATTCAATGAGACAGTTGCTTCTGTCTGTGATACAGTGATTGATGTGTGGCAGAGATACACGTTAGCCCATTTTTAATGCGCCATTGAAATGAACATTGAAATACTATTCAATGGTCAAGTGTGTAATGTACCAGGAGTTGGTTTTGAGTTGATAGTATCAGATTGGGTATTTTGCAGTCACTAAATGGTATGTGATTTTTTAACATGAAAAAGAAAACAGGAGTCTTTTTTTCCACACCCCAAGTTAATAGCAGAAACTTACATTTTTGTGTGTTGACAGATTAGAAGATAAGTCTCTTACCAAAACCTATCACCGGCTTGCCCTTTACTACTGAAATCTTTAGGTCTTTGATCTTAGATTAATTATGCCATGGGCTTCATAGAGACATTTCTGGGCTTCAAGAACCTGGTCGATGCACTTCCTCACTGCCACCACTTGGTGGCAGTGGAAGCCACGATTTCTGATAAGGGGCCTCAGTGTGGAGCTATTATTTCTGTATTCCCTTAGCACCAAAGGCCAAGAAAGGCTGTTTGTCCAGAGGTAAAGATAAACGTGTTTAAACTGTGAGAATTCAGGCCCTGGGATCATCAACCTCTTTCTTTTTCTCATTCTTTCTTCCCCAAGTAGGCAGCCTCTGTCTTTTCTTTATTCTCAGAATTGGAACATCTGATATTGCAATATATACTTTGAAATTCTTTCACACCAATGCTTTCTTTTCCTAAGTACTGCATTTAAGCTGACCCTCCCCCATTATTTTGAGATGTTTGAAAAGATTTTAGGTGATGGGGAGGGATAGAAATGTCTAGGCCTGTTTTATGGCTGACCCTGGAGGTAAAAAATAAACTTATAATAAATAGATGTCTAAGTTTTTGCAGCTAATGTTCTCTTTCTTTTGAATCTAACCCCATTTTCCATTTTTCATCCTTTTCTACAAAGATTTCCAGATTCTGAGCACCCAGATCCCTTTCTTACGTTTTGTGCATCTCCCCTCTATCTCTCTCTCAGTGAAACAAAACTGAACCATCTGGTCTTCCTGGAGCATCTCTCTTTCAGTGATAGCACCCTGACCCATGTTGTGATGCAAATTTGAAATTTGGGCATCCTCTTTAACATTTTCCTTTCCCTTGCATTTCGGGTATAGTCAGTTACAAAGTCCTATTTATTGTATTTCTGCCCTGACTCCGGTCCATGCTGCTATCATCTATCATGTAGGTCTCCTGCAGTAGCTTTCTAAGCAGTCTGCTGATTCTACTCTTGCTCGCAATTCGTAAGCATGCTGATCTTCTGCCAACACACGTCTGTTGCCATCTCTGTTTATACCCCTTTGCTAGCTTTTCATTGCTTTTAGGATAAGGCAGAAATCCATAATATGGCCTAAAAGGCACTACACAGTTTGTAGTTAACTCTCTACATCATAAGGTCTTGCCCTTTGATCTTTTCCCACCTCCTTAGACATATCATGCTCCCTTCTGCCATGGAGCCATTGCACCCGCTCTCCCATCATTCAGGAACCCTCTTGCTCACCATTTTCTCTCTCTCTTTATTTTTACCTTTCTTCCATTGGATCTCAGCTTGACCACACTGTTTTTTCAGGGAAGTCTTCTCAGACCTTCTGATTTATTCTTTTCTCCCTATACACACTCATAGCACCATGTGGTTACCTGGGTATACTTTCCATTTGTGTGTGATTCCTTGATATGCATGAATTGATACTCTACACACACACACACGGTGTCCAAAAAATGTATACACACTTTGGCTACCATTATTAATTCCAGTGGATTAAATCTGAAAACAAAGAAACATCAATTGAGCTATCAGCTGTTAAAATGTGTATACCTTTTTAGGGAACACACCTGTATATATACCCACTTCAAGTGATATATGTGTATACACATAACTACTTACATACATGTATATTCTTAAATTCTAAATGAACACATTGGCATGTGTAAGCAATTAGTTTCTTGTGAATTCAATTTGATTGATTTGGTTCATTCCTCTAGAGCAGGGGAGGGGAACCTTTTTTCTGCCAAGGGCCATTTGATATTTATAACATCATTTGAGGGCCATACAAAATTATCAACTTAAAAATGAGCCTGTGGTCAAACATTTAATTAACTCACCCCTAATGCCTTGGCAGGGCCAGACCGAATGATTTTGAGGGCCTTCTACGGCCCTTGAGCCAGACATTCCCCACCCCTGCCCTATAGGCTCCACTGACTCTGGACACATGGATAAAAATCAAGTTCTTAAACATAAAAATAGTGGACTAGACTCTCCATAGTGACAGTACAAGTGATATTTTGTGAAACCTTGTTTGAGCAGCCTCTTCTTTTTGCTGTCTCTTAAAATAGAGTAGTGACTGTTTGCCCCATAGGCCAAGGAATTTCATAGCTTCTTGGTCCTGGGTTTTTACTAACTCACCATCTCCATACACGCAAAGAATAGGGAACAGAGCTTTTTGTAGAGGAGATGCAGTGGTAGAGCTCTGGAGCAAGGAAATGATGGGGATAATGGAACCCAAGTTAAGATTAATTGTGAGTTTGATTAAATACCATGTACAGTATTAGCTGGGGAAACAGTTAAAACATTGGTAATGTAGGAATTAGAAAATGGATTAAAAAAGGAGGCGGGAAAATGTAACAATTGGTAAAGCTGGGTAAAAATAATACTGAAATCTTAAGGTTTTAAAATGTGATATATGTTTGTGATATAAAATCCAAATGATACAAAAGAGCATGTGTTAAAAGGCAAGTTTTCCTTCTAGTTTTGATTTCAGCTAATTGGCTTCCTTCCTAGAAGCAACCAGTGATAAATTTTTTTGTGTATGCTTGCCAGAGAGATGTGGGGTTGGGAGGAGAGGAGGGAGGATGGTAGCATTTCTTTGTTTGGCTGGGCATTTAAAATGTATACAGTTGTGCTAATGCAAATGATGATACAATGAATATTCTTGTGCATATATAATTTTGTACATTGAGTGAGTCTGTCTTTAGGATATATTCCTAGAAGTTCAATTGCAGGTCAAAGGATATGTACTATTTAAAAAATTTTTTCTATTGTCGTTGTTGTTGTTTGTACTATTTAAATTTTGATAGATTTTGTCAAATTGCCCTCCACAGAGGTAGTACCAGTTTATGTTCCACTATTGGTGTTGGAGTATTGACTTCCCATACCCTTGGTATCAGAGTAGGTTATCAAACTTTTTTAAATTGCCAATGTAATAGGTATGCTTTTTTTTTCATCTTTTCAATAGGTATAAGAACCATATTTTTTTCCTTTATTTATAGCATTTGCTTATATTTTTTATTCATCTGGATATGTATTTTTTGTTCATTTTTCTATTGGCATGTTTAATCCTGTTTGTGGGAACTCTGTTCTTAGGAAATGTTTTTGAGGTCTTTGTTACATGTTGCAGACATTTTCCACAGTTTGTCACTTGGCTTTTGACTTGTTTAATAGTGTATAACTTTAAAAGAAATGAAAAAATTTTTATAGTGGTAATTATCAATCACTTTTGGATTTTAAGTTTTGTGTCATAAGATAGGTCTTCCCTATTTCAACATTATTTCTAACTAAAATTAAAATTCTTGTTTTTCCCCCCTGATACTTTTATAATTTTATTTTTAAGTTAAATGCACTTATCCATACAAAATAAAAGTTGTGTAGAGTGTAGAGATGTATAGGAATCCAACTTCACTTTTCTTCCAGGTGGCTACCCACTTATCACACCACTGAAATATTGTCTATAAGTGTACTTAGTTCCTACATATAATTTTGGTTTCTACTGGACTTTTATTGTTTCATTGATTAGTTTACCTATTTATACCTAATGATTTCATTCTTTGATTATAGTCCTCTCTCATTCTACTTCCCAGGGATATTCTTGCTTGTTTATTTTTCCATAAAACTTAAAATTAGTTTATCAAACTACCCTACCCTATCCTGTTAGTATTTTTATTGGTACTGCATTATATTTATAGATTGATTTAGATATAATTGACATCTACTTGAGGTTCAATCTTCTGTTCAAGAACAGGGTATATATTCATTTTTTATTGTTCAAGTTTTCTTTTGCATCCCACAATAAGATTTAAATTTTTTTTCATATGGATCTTTCACATTTCTTGTTTTGTTTATTCCTTGGTATTTTCTCTCTTTTTGTTGTTGTTTCTACTTCTATTATGTCTTTTATCTTGTTTGAATATAGGAATGCTATTAATTTCTGAGTATTAATTTGTACATAGATACCTTTGGAATTATAATACTTTCTGTAAATAGTAATAGAAAGATAGTTGTTGCCCTGACCAGTATGGCTCATTTGGTTGGGTGTCCTCCTGTGCATGAAGAGGTTGCCAGTTTATTTATTTATTTAAAAAATATGTTTTATTGATTTTTAAAGAGAGTGTAGGAAGAGGGATTGAGAGATAGAAACATCGATGAGAGAGGAACATCATCAGTCAGCTGCCTCCTGCACGCCCCTACTGGGGATTGAGTCTGCAACCTGGGCAGGTGCCCCTACTGGGGATTGAGTCTGCAACCTGGGCAGGTGCCCCTACTGGGGATGGAGTCCGCAACCTGGGCAGGTGCCCCCACCAGGAATCGAACAAGTGACCTCTTGGTTCCTGGGTCGACATTAAAAAAGCGAACCCCACTAGCTGGGCCGAGAGGTTGCCAATTTAATTCCAGGTCAGGGCACATGCCCAGGACTTGATCCCTGGGAGGAGGGGGCATACAGGGGTGGCCAATAGATGTTTTGCTCCCACATAGATGTTTCTTTCTCCCCTCCCTCTCCTCTTTCTAAAAATCAATTAAAAAAATCTTTAAGAAAAAATAAGAGAGTTGTTTTCCTTGGGTTTTATAGTTAAATAATTATAAAATTATCAAATAAAGATATTTTATCTCCTCCTTAACAATTTTAAAACTCATTTCTTTTATCAAATTGATTTGTCTAGTACTTCCCAAAAATATTAAACAATAAGATAGTAGTGGATCTTTGTCTTATTCTTGATTTTAATGGCATATTGTTAGTGTTTTCCTATTAAGCTTTGGCCTGACTTTAGATTAAAATATACATATTTATCATGTGAAAGTAGTCAGCTGTTACCATTTTACTCAGATTTTTTAATATGGAAGTAAATTTTGTCAAAGGCCTTTTCAGCCCCTATGAGAACTAAGGTAATTTTTCTCATTTGATCTACTATTGTAGTGAATTGTACTAATAGATTTACTATTACTGGACCATCCTTGTATTCCTTAATCCATTCACTCTGTCATTCTGTATTATCTATATATTCTATATATATAAAAGCCTAAGCAACCATTTGTCCAGTAGCTATGACATGCACTGACCACCAGGGGGCAGACGCTCAACGCACAGGCATGGAAACATGGAACAGACTGATGAATCTCAGAGGGAAGTGGGGAGTAGGGAGGGTGGGAAGAGATTAACCAAAGATCTTATATGCATAGCAGAGGCCCAATCTGTGCACCGGTGGGGTCCCTTGGCCTGGCCTGCAGGGATCGGCCGAAACCAGCAGTCGACATCCCCCAAGGGGTCCCAGATTGCGAGAGGGGTCAGGCCAGGCTGAGGGACCCCACTGGTGCACGAATCCATGCACTGGGCCTCTAGTTTTAAATATATTGCTTGGTTCTGTTTGCTAAACTTTATTCAGAAATTTTGCATCTCTCCTCATAAGCGAAATTGCTTGTAGTTTTCTGTGTTTTATCTTTGTTGAATTATGCCACTTGCATAAAAATAACTTCAAACTTTTCTTTCTTTTTCTATGCTTTTTCCCCCTTTTCTTTCCCTCTCTGGTTAAATGGTATTGAAGTTAAAGGTTTGGTTGAATTGCCCATGAAATTATTTGACCTTGAGTATTTTGGGGAGATAGTAGCTCTTTGGCAATATCTCTACTTCTGTGATACTTTAACTGCTTAAGGTTTATATCTTTTGGGGGAAGCTTTGATAATTTATATTACTAGTATCCTAGAAAATAATCTATTTCATCCAAGTTTTCAAAATTATTTGTGTGAAGTTGAGCAAGATATCCTTTTATGAGTTAAAAAAAATTCTTGTGTCTTTGATTACATTATCACTTTACTCACTATCACTTCTTATTTTGTACATGTGAGGCCTTGCCCCTTTTTCTTGTTTAGAGCCAGCTCTTGGATTTTTAAAATTAATTTTCTCTTTTTATTTATTAATTTTTTCTTTCATTGTTTTAAATCCTTCCTTTATTTTTTGTTTTGTGATTGTTTTTCTCTCTTCTTATGTTGTATGCTTAATGTTCTTTTCATTCTTTCCAGGTATTTAAATTATGATTTCTTTTGTATGGTGCTGTAGTTGTGTCCTGTGGGTTATAGTTGTAGTTATTTTATAAATGGTTTGCAATTCCATTTTTGATTTGTTTTCTATAGCACAAGAGTAGTTAATCCTTTTAAACTTTTTCTGAACATTTCCATTTATATTTTTAATAGATTTATTGAGATATAATTCACATACCATCCAACTTACCATTTAAAGTGTACAATTCAGATATGTGCAATTTTATTTTATTTATTTTTAAAATATATTTTTATTGATTTCAGAGAGAAAGCGAGAGGGAAAGAAAGATAAAAACATCCATGATGAGAGAGAATCATTAATTGGCTGCCCCCCCCCCCTCGACTGGGGATTGAGCCAGCAACCCAGGCATATGCCCTTGACTGGAATCAAACCCAAGACCCTTCAGTCTGCAGGCCGATGCTCTATCCACTGAGCAATACCAGCTAGGGTAGATATGTGCAATTTTAAAACATTCTCATCACTTCAAAAAGAACCCCCATATCTTTTAGCTGTCACTTCCTTATCCTCCTGCCCACCCCCTACCTACCTCCCTCCCCAGCCTTAAGCAACCAGTAATCTATTTTTTGTCTCTATAGATTTCCCTATTTATCATATGAATGGAGTCATATATTATATGATCCTTTGTGACTGCATTCTTTTACTTTATACATTGTTTTCAAAGTTCATCACAAGTATCAGTATTTCATTCCTTTTCTTGGCTAAATAATATTCCATTGTATGGATATGCCATATTTTATTTATCCATTTATCCATTGATGGACATTTACATTGTTTCCACTTTTGGGCTATTATGAATTATGGTGCTATTAACATTTGTGTACAGATTTCTGTGTGGACATATGTTTTTATTTCTCAGGTATATATCTAGGAGTAGAATTGTTCAGTCATATGGTAATTCTATGCAGTGTTTAACCATTTGAGGAACTGCCAATCTGTTTTCCAAAACAGCTGGAATTTTATATTCCTACCAGCAGTGTTATGAGGATTCCAATTTCTCCACATCCTTGTCAATACTTGCTGTTATCTGACTTTTTCATTTTAACCATCCTAGTGGATATGAAGTGGCATCTTATTGTAGTTTTTTTATTTGCATTTGCAGGATGACTGATAATGTTGAACATCTTTTCTTTTTTCTTCTTTCTTTTCCAGATTCTCTATCTATCTATCTATCTATCTATCTATCTATCTATCTATAAAATTGATATCAGAGAGGAAGGGAGAAGGAGAGAGAGATAAAAACATTAGTCATGAGAGAGAATCATTGACCGGCTTCCTCATGCTCGCCCCCTATTAGGGATCGAGCCTGCAACCTAGGCATGTGCCCTGACTGGGAATTTAACTGGTGACCTCCTGGTTCATAGGTCGATGTTCAACCACTAAACCACATCTGGCTGGGCTTTTCCAGATTTTTTGAGATGTAATTGACATTGAGCATCTTTTCATGTGCTTGTTCACTAGTTCTATGTCTTTTTTGGAGAAATGTCTGTTAGATCCTTTGCTAATTTTTAATTGGATTACTTGTCTTTTTCTTATTGAACTGTAAGGGGTCTTTATAAATTCAAGATATAAGTCCCTTATAGATATATGATTTGTGAATTTTTTTTCATGTCTTTTCATGTTCTTAATTGTGTCCTTTGAAGCACAAAAGTTTTAAATTTTGATGGAGCCCAATTTATCTACTTTTGTGGTTGTGATTCTTGCTTTTGGTGTCTGATCTAAGAATCCTTTGCCAAATCTAAGATCATGAAGACCTACCTGTGGGTTTTTTTTATAGTTTTATAGTTTGCTCTTACATTTATGTCTTGATTCATTTTGAGTTAGTTTTCATGCTTTTGTGAAGTAAGGGTTATCTCAACCTGCTGTCTTATTGTCCCAGCCCTGTTTGTTGAAAATACTATTCTTTTCCCATTGGCATTCTTATAAAAAATTAGTTGACCATAAACATATAGTAGTTTATTTCTGGACTCTCAATTTTATTCCATTGCTCTATATGTTTATCCATGTGCCAATACTATACTGCCTCAATTACCATTGCTTTGTAGAAAATTTTGAAGTCAGAAAGTGTGAGTCTTCCTACTTTATTCTTTTTCAGGGTTTTTTGGCTACCCTGGGTCCCTTGCAATTCCATTTAAATTTGTGAATCAGCTTGCCAATTTGAAGAACTCAGCTGGGATTCTTATAGGGATTGTGTTAAATATGCACATCATTTTCAGGAGTATAATAATAATGTTATGTCTTCCAATACCTGAACATGGGAAGTTTTTCCATTTATTTAGGTCTTCTTTCATTCTTTCAATAATGATTTATGGTTTTCAGAGTTCATTTATATCTCGTTTGCCTTTCTTAGTCCTGTCGTCCATATCCCTTACTATGTTTTTTTTTTGTTTTTTTAAAAATATATTTTATTGATTTTTCACAGAGAGGAAGGGAGAGAGATAGAGAGTTAGAAACATCGATGAGAGAGAAACATCGATCAGCTGCCTCCTGCACATCTCCCACTGGGGATATGCCCGCAACCAAGGTACATGCCCTTGACCGGAATCGAACCTGGGACCTTTCAGTCCGCAGGCCGATGCTCTATCCACTGAGCCAAACCGGTTTCGGCCCTTACTATGTTTTGAGCAGTGTTTGTCCTCCTTTGTATTACCTGCAATGAGATTTCACTTCTGTGTTGGTTTTATTTTTCCCTTCTATTTCTTTTCTGCTTTCTGCCTGCTTATATTTTATCTCTTACTATTGTCTGTCTTCCTTGAGTTAAAATATCTTAAATCTTTTCTGCCCTTGAAACATCATTAATTTTGGTAAAGCTCGTTGTCTTCCAACCCCTATAACCACCTCTATAAAAGGAATATAAGCTCATTAAAATTTGTAAAATGTTGAAAACTTGAAACAAGGGAAAATCATCTGTAGTAATTCCACGTAAAGACAACTATATCAACATTTTGATATTGTTTTCTTTTTAGTTCTTTATCAGTGAATGTTTTGTTTAATACTATGTAAAAACTATATATAACTAGTAGCAGCGGGATTCTCTTAAAACTTCTATATTTACATGCTTTACTCATAAACACGTGTTTATATTTTCTGTTATTTTATCAAGTTGAATCTGTTTCTTCTCAACTTATCACATGAGTAAGGTTTTTTTCCCGAGACAGTGTCTTATTTTACTTCTTGCCTTCACAGCCAAGCTTTCAGAAAAAAATAGTCTGTTGTTTATTTTAATTTCTTCTTCTTTTTTCTCTTCAATCTATTGTAGTCTCACTTCTGCCTCCATCGTTCTACTCAAGTGCTCTTGCTAAGGTAATAACTTCCCAATTACTAAATCCTTTAGAGACCGCTTAGTCTTCATCCTATCCAACCTGTCTAGATTTTGTTTTGACTACCTCCTTAGTAGAGCCTGGCAATACACAATGATTAGACAAAGTCTCTGTTTTAAAAGAGCTCTTAGTTATCCTTTTATTTCTTGAACTTGTCATTAGCTTTCCTTTATCTGCCCTGAATATTGGTATCTGAGAGTATATCTGTTTGTTTGTTTTTCTTACTCTATTTTCCATCGCTGACATCATAATATCCTGACCATGCCCAAATCTGTCTCCAACCCAGACCTCTTTTCCTGGCCTGTTTGCCAATGGCTACTAGACATTGCCACCCAAGTGACTGATGAGTACCTTAAATTCAACATGTCCAAAAACAAATTTATGCTCTTTTTCGCCATATCTGTTCTTCTGTGCTTCTTATCTTGACTGATTTAATGTCTATCTCATCAATTTAGTGACTCAAGCCAGAAACTTGAAAATGTGGTCAAATTTCTTCTTTTTGCTTATTCCTTATCTAATTGTTCCCAAAATCTTGTCAATTTTTCCTCCTTACCCTATATCTCTTGTTTACCACTCTTTACCCCTTATAATTTATTTCTTTCATTTTATATATCCATTATGTAGAAATATTTGCAACAAATAGTTGCCTTAAATTCTTTGAATAAGATAGGTTGGGAGAGATTAAAAAAACAACAACAACTTGACCTGGCTGGTGTGACTCAGTTGGTTGGGCATCGTCCTGTCTACCGAAAGTTGCAGGTTGGATTCCTGGTCAGGGCACATGCCCGGGTTGTGGGCTCAATCCTAGTAGGGGGCCTGCAAGAGGCAGCCATTTGATGTTTCTCTCTCATTGAGGTTTCTCTCTCTCTCCCTCTCCCTTCCTCTATCTTTAAAGGTCAATAAAAACATATTTTCATTAAAAAAGTATACCGGGAAGACAAAATCTCCTTTATACCCTAGATCCCTAGTTCTGTAGTCTCACTCCAGAGGTATCATCTATTAGAGTTTCTGGCATATCTTTTCAGAAATAGAATGTGCACATATATGCATATAGGTATATGACATCTTTACTTTTAAACAAATTAGAGTACAACATAAAGTATTTTTTCTGAACCTGTCTTTTTTTTTTAACTAAAAATATAATTTGGAGATTGATCTCTATTAGCACATTAGATTGATCTGATTTTTCTTCATGGCTAACAGTATTGCATTATATGGATGTACAATAATTTACCAGCCACACAAATGATAGTTATTTAGATTGTTTCTGTTCTTCCATTTAAAAACATTGCTGCAATACATAGTGATAAGTATTGCCAACTTACTCTTTAGTATTTGTGTTTTTAAAGTTTTCTTCAAGTTATAGAACTTAAAAACTCACATATATATTTATTCCTTTTACTCAACTTTTCCCATCCAGCTAATCATTAAGTACTTATGTTTTATCCCCATAATAATATCACTAGCTATAAACCTTTACTCATAACTGACTGTTATTGTCTCTTTTTATAGAGAAGGAAGCTGAGGCTGAGGGCCATATAGCTAGCAAGGGACAGAGCCAGGATCTGAACATGATCAGTGTAGTTCTAAGGTCCATGAGCGTCACCATTGTGTTGTGCTCTTCTTTGTTGCCTGTCTTTCCCAGTTCTTTCTGATATTACTGTAATTCAGGCCTCCACTGCCTTAACCTGGAATATACTAATAATGTTTCTGTCATTCCCAGTGTTCGTTTCCTATTCCCAGTCTTCCTTTTCCTCTATGCTGAAAAAGAATTATCTTCGAAAGCACAGCTAGGATTATTGCTTCCCAGCTCAAAAGTGGCTTCCTGTTGCATTTAGAGTCCAGCCTGATCTCATGCACTTCCCTTTTATATTTGCTATATTGTTAGTGAATTTGCTCCAAGCTTTATGTAAGATATGATAATTGAATTGTCTATAAGACTAGATAGTAAAATTAGAAGTATGATAACTAGCAAAAAAAGTGAAATAAGTAATCTTTGGAGTTGAATGGTACTTTTTTTGAGTTATTTCCCTTTTTACCCATAGTAGCTCCTGCCATATGGTTTCAACAAACTGTCAACTCAGTTAATTTAAATCAGATGTGTTATTGATCAAACGCTAACCACAAACATCTTGGTGTCACATAAAACACATTCCTTAAAACATGCAAAACCCCACAAACCTGATGGAGGAATATGAAATTTCTAAAGTGCACTCTAAACTTGGTACTTTAGAAAGAGGTAATATATTTAGCTTTAAATACACATGCATATGCAAAACAAAATATTGAGAAAACCTTTCAGGAAGAGAAATAACTTCTTAAAACTATATCAATTTTTCTGATCAATTGTGATTTAAAGTTTGAAACTTATCTCTCCATCTATAGATGTGAAATGTTATCCTTTGACAAATGTTACCCTTTGAATAGCTGTTCTTTCCGAATATAATGCTTCCTACAGATGTCTTACTAGACATCATGTTTACTTTGGCAGTATTCGTATCTGACATTTTTTAGTTCTGCATTTAAGATATTTTTATTGGCTCTCTGCTTGTTACATTAACAGAATTATTATCAATTTTTTAGAGTAGCTTGTTTTTAAATATTAGAGTTTTTAAAACAGTTTTTAAAATATCATGCATTCAAAGTTGAGCCTGGCCAGTGTGTCTCAGTGGTTAAAATGTTGACCCATGAACCAGGAGGTCTGGATTCGATTCCTGGTCAGGGCACATGCCCGGGTTGTGGGCTTGATCCCCAGTGTGGGGCGTGCAAGAGGCAGTGATCCATGATTCTCTCTCATCACAGATGTTTCTATCTCTCTCTTTCTCCCTTCCTCTCTGAAATCAATTACAAAAAAACTGTTTAAAAAATTGTTGTTTAGTGAATGCCTTGTTGCCTTTTGCTAGAATTATTCTAACACAAGCTTTTATTACCTTTAGTTAAGTCTGGGTATTGCCTTGAAAGATATTGCATTTGCCAACAGAAAGTGGTGACTTGAGATAAGGGGAAGTGAATTCATAAAGAACAGTTGTGTTTTCACTTTCAAAACTGATTACTTTTCTAGTTTTAATCAAGGAACAGAATGAGTAGTAAAAGTAATAAATGACATTTCTCAGTATAATCATTTAGCATTAGAATTTGAGGATTTCCTTCTGCTTAGTTCCTTAGTTTTACTTACAGAAATAGGGAAGGCTCTGTGTCTATAGAGCTACCCATCTTTGGTGCTCCTTAAAGGAGGGTGGTTGCAAAATTTTAGTTCATCAGGCATTGTTAAAATGTATCGATTAAAAGTCTGTTTTTCATATTTAGTCTCCTACGTCTACATTTACTTAATACATAGTCTTTCCTCTCTCTTTCTCTCTCCCTCAGGGATGTTTTAGAAGAGAGGTTATTCTCTGAATACTAAAGTTAGAGTGCAAGAAATCCAAGAAGCACGAAAAGACGAAACAATGTACTCTGATTCTTTTTCCCCCCAAACATTTTATTGATTTTTTAGAGAGAGGAAGGGAGAGGGATAGAGAGTTAGAAACATCATTGAGAGAGAAACATTGATCAGCTGCCTCCTGCACACCCCCCACTGGGGATGTGCCCGCTACCAAGTTACATGCCCTTGACTGGAATTGAACCCGGGACCCTTCAGTCCGCAGGCTGATGCTCTATCCACTGAGCCAAACCAGTCAGGGCTGTACTCTGATTCTTGAGTGGGTGATTACTATAAATTTTATTTCAGTATAATTAGGATACAAATTTTAGTTGTTAGTAAGGAAACTGATAGGGTTATTTTGTAGGGTTGTAGGATGTTTTCTATACTTATTCTTTTAAAGAATAAAGTTTTGCTGGTGATAAAAAGTAAGGAGGTGATATTAAATTAAAAACATCTTTTGGCAATAGTTTACATTTCAAGACAGGCACATTGACACAACTACACACAGAATACAAATGCAGGCAGTCTTTTTAAAAAATCTTCAACACAAAACAACCTTTAAGCAGTAAAAAAGAAGGTTTAAAATTAAATTTTTATATTTTTCCTTTTTCTTCTTCTTCTTCTAAAACTCCTTAGGATTATAAAATGTTAAAATTGAAAGATCTCGGAAGTCATCTTGCCCTACTTCTATCCAGTGTGGGGAGTTCTTTCCATAATAGCTCTAATCTTTTTGTTTTTAAACTTTTATTTTATTTTTAAATTTATTTTAGAGAGAGAGAAGAGGGGAAGGAGAAACATCAATTTGTTGTTCTACTTATTTATGCATGTATTGTTTGATTTTTGTATGTGTCCTGACCTGGGATCGAACCTACAACCTTGGTATATCAGGACGGTGCTCTAACCAACTGAGCTACCCGGCCAGGGGCTAAACCTTCATTTTAAAGAAGTCTACTTATTTCAACCTGCTTGTTGCTTTAAGAGAACTGTCAGATTATTTGTTGGCTTTAATTATTACAAAGAGTTGCCATAAACTCAACTGCAACTTTTACGAGTTTCTCCCAGCTTTGTCATCTGGTAGAATATGGAATAAATTTATTCCTCTTCCATTTAACTACCCTTTTGAAAATAACCATAAAATTCTGGGTCTAAATTCTTTTTTTATTTTTTAACCTGGGTCCAGCAATTCATGAGTTTGGGGCTGGTTTATCATATGTAAAATTGTGAGTATATATGGATTTTTCTGGAGAGAGAGCCAATGATTTTTACTAGTTTCAGTGGAACCTGATTCCCCACCAAAGTTAATATTCCAGACCTACTGGGTTGGACTTGGAAATCTGCTTTTTGTTTTTATTATTGTTATTATTGTTATTTTGTCACTACTTGCCCAAGGATACTTTTTCCATTGATTTTTTTTTGTTTATTTGTTTTGTTAATCCTCACCTGAGGATATTTTGCCATTGATTTTTAGAGAGTGGAAGGGAGGAGAGACACAGAGAGAGAAACATCAATGTGAGAGAGACACATTGATTGGTCGCCTCCTGCACTCATCCCAACGGGGGCCAAGGATGGAACCTGAAACCTAGGTACATGCCCTTGACTGGAAATTGGACCTTCAACCCTTTTAAAGCTAGGACCCATGCTTTAACCACTGAGCAACACTGTCTGGGGCTAATTATTATTATTTTTAATAAGCTTGCAATGAGCCTGTTAATCTAGCATCTCTGGAACCATTGCACTAGGTGAGTTCTTATATTCTTGGAACATTTCTTCCTTTTTTTTTTTTAAGAGAAGATGGTTTTGCTCTAAATGTTTTCCAAAGTTTTGAACCACTCTTGGTTTAAATATATTTCTTTATTGATTTCAGAGAGGAAGGGAGAGGGAGAGAGAGATAGAAACATCAATGATGAGAGAAAATCATTGATCGGCTGCCTCCTGCACCGGAGATTGAGCCCGCAACCCGGGCATGTGCCCTTGGCTGGAATTGAGCCCGGGACCCTTCAGTCCACAGGCCGATGCTCTATCCACTGAGCTAAACCAACTAGGGCTTGGAAAATTTCTGATTTCATTGAGAATTGTATAATTTTTAGAGCTTTAGAGACCATCTGGTATACATATAATTTATGGTATATTTATAGTTAGTCTTTCAAAAGATACAACTGATCCAAAGGGTGGGGCTTTATTTAAAAATTTATTTCAGTCTTGGCAGTCATCACGAAGGTTAAGAATGTGATGAGACCCTGGCCAGGTAGCTCAGTTGGTTAGAGCATCATTCTAATATGCCAAGGTTGAGGGTTTGATTCCCAATCAGGGCACCTATAAGAATTAACCAATGAATGCATAAATAAGTGGAACAACAAGTTGATATTTCTCTCTCTTTTTCTCAAAGAAAAAATCAGTGAATGAAAACAAAAAGAAAAGAACATGATGATGCTATTTTATTTTAATTTTTTATTTGCTGACTTTTTAGAGGGAGAGAAAAAGAGGAAGAGAGAGAGAGATCGATTTGTTGTTCCACTTATTTATGTATTCACTAGAGGCCTGGTGTACGAATTTGTGCACCAGTGGGGTCCCTCAGCCTGGCCTGCGGGATTGGGCTGAAACTGGCTCTCCGACTTCCCCCCAGGGGCCCCAGATTGCAAGAGGGCGCAGGCCAGACAGAGGGATCCCACAGGTGCATGGATTGGGCCTCTACTATGCAAATAAGATCTTTGGTTAATGTAACTCCCTAAAGATACATTTCCTGTGTGTGTGCATTAGGGAAGTACCGTAGAAGCCAGTAAGCAGTCAACAGCTTCTCACACCCTAGCTTGAAGGCCCTTAAAAGAATCAGAGTGCATGTTCACATTGCCAGCAGTTGTTCTTAACCATTTTTTGACTCTTAAAAACTTAAAGGATGGGAAATATTAGTTATTTCATTAGTGACAATGTCTTATAACTATAGTTTTTATTCTTAATAAAGTGGCAATATGATGGTATATTGGGGGATAAGACCAGACAGAATCTTGGGAGATGAGAGCAACTTCATTGTGGGGTTGGGAGGGTTATACCTTTGGTTGAGAATCATTACTTCTGTATTTATTTACTCAACAAGTATCTTATCAGATGCCTCTATTAGACAGTTTTTCAGGTGCCAACTTGAATTGTGACTAAGAGCATTATTGTAGAGTGGTTAAGAGTGATTTGGATCCAAACTTCATGGGTTTGAATCCCAGATCTTTCACTTAGTTAAGAGACCTTGGGCAAATTACTTAACCTCTCTGTGTCTTAGTTTCTAGATCTGTAAATTGTGAATCATTATAGTATGTATCTCATAGAGTTGTGGTGAGGATTAAGTAAGTTCTTGGAAGAGTATTATTAAGGAATGCAGTTGTTTTTACACACACACACACACACACACACACACACACACACACACACAATGCCATGACTAATTAAACCATAACAGAACAATATAGTACTGTAACTCATATTTTAGTTTGTATTGATTTATACACTTTGTTTCAAAAAGATTTGAGAAAGAACTGAGGCCTCCTAAGGAATAAGCTATACCCAAGCAGCACAACAGAACTAAGATATGGGCTCAGATTTCCTTGTTTTGAAAGGCAGAAATTTAAAAATGAGTATATACAAGTGCTAGGAATAGACACCCAATAAACATTATTTCTCTTATGTTTAAAAGAAAGTTATTTACTTAACAAGTGGGTCACTGTTAGCCCAAAGTGTACCATTGTGCAACATTTTAAAAAATGCCTTTTTCAGGTAGATATAAATGCTATAGGTGCATTGGGGAGTAGAGTACAGACTGGATTTTAGCCCCCACCCCCACTTAGCCTCTTGGCGTGGAGCTCTTGTGCAGTAAGCAGTCCACACAATTGTGCAGTGATTCTAAATCCAGTATTAGTTTGCTTCTCTTGAAATTCTTTATAGATACTGAATTGTATAAAGTGGTAGGACCATACCACAGCTCTAGCCACCTAAGTCAGAATTCTTAGAGTGTGTTCTCTATCAATAGTTCTCATTATTAAAATATTTATTGTTTCAGACATATCATTTTGAATGCAGTCTGCCCAATATCAGCGTCAATTTTTTAAAAAAATATATTTTATTGATTTTTTACAGAGAGGAAGGGAGAGGGATAGAGAGTTAGAAACATCGATGAGAGAGAAACATCGATCAGCCGCCTCCTGCACGCCCCCCACTGGAGACGTGCTCGCAACCAAGGTACATGCCCTTGACCAGAATCGAACCTGGGACCCTTCAGTCCGCAGGCCAATGCTCTATCCACTGAGCCAAACCGGTTAGGGCAGCAGCATCAATTTTTTTTTATTTAATTTTTTTATAGTTTTTACTTTGAGATATTGTAGTTTCATATGCAATTTAAGAAATAATAGAGAGATCTATATATTCTTCATCCAATTTCCTCAAATGATAACATCTTATTACTATTGTACAATGAACGTAACCAGCAAATCAACCTAAAAAATGTTTTTAATCCTTACCCGAGGATATGTTTTTATTGATTTTTAGAGAGAGAGGAAGGGGTGGGAGGAAAGAGAGACATACATCGATGTGAGGGAAACATCAATCGGTTGCCTCCCGTACTCATCTCAACCTAGGCATATCCCCTGACTAGGAATCAAACCCGCAGCCTTTTTGGTGTCGACGCTCCAATCAACCATCCACTGACTTTACACAGATTTCATTAGTTTTACAAGTGCGCATGCGTGTGTGTGTGTGTGTGTGTGTGTGTGTGTGTATATATTGTGTTCTAAACAGTTTTATCATAGGTGTAGATTTGTGTGACCACCTAGTTAAGATATAGAACAAATCCATCACAAGGCTCCCTCATGTTACCCTTTTATAGCCAACCCCTGGCAACTACTAATCTGTTCTCCATTTCTATAATTTTATCATCTCAAGAATGTTATACACATGGAATCATAAAATATATAACATTTGAAATTGGCTATTTTTATTCAGCATAATTCCCTTGAGAGCCATCCAAGTTGTTGCACATATCAGTAGTTCATTGATACTGAGTAGTAATGCCATAGTATAGATGTACCGCAGTTTGCATCCATTGGAAAGTTGTTTCCAGATTTTGGTTATTATGAATGAACCTTCTATGAACATTTGTGCCCAAGTTTTTGTGTGAGCATAAATTTCTTTTTTCCACAATTACTTGGCGTTGAATTTTATAAAATGCTTTTTCTATATTTATCGAGAGGATCATATGTTTCTTTTCCTTATTCTGCCAATGAGGTGAATTATACTGATTTTTGAATGTTAAGTCAGCCTTACATTCTTAGAATAAATTTCACTTAGCCATGATGTTTTCTCCTTTTTACGTAACTTTGATTTGATTTGGTAGTATTTTGTTTAGAATTTTTGTGCCTATGTCTATAAGGATGTTGACCTGCAATTATTTTTATGTCTGTATCGGATTTTGATATCAGGGTTCTTCTAGTCTCACAAATGAGTTTCTGTATTCTCCAAAAGTGTTTGTGTAGAGTAGGCATTATATCTTCTTAAATGTTTGAAGTGAAGCCATCTAATATTCTTAATCTTTTTTACTTAATATTTTAATTTATGTTTTCTATTGATATTTATATTAATCAGTTTCTGTTTCTTTCTTCTGAATAAGACAAGGACTTTATAATTCACCTGCTTTCCCTTCTCCCAACTTCTCTTCTTACCCTCAAAATTACTCCTGTCAATATCATATATTGTATTTTTGAATATTAGTAAGCTATTGTGTTTTGTTTTTTATTTCAAATCAACACTTAAAGGCTTTGCTGGTTTCTCTGCTTTACTCTTCTTGTACCTTGATTATTATTTTGGATTAATTTTTTTTATTCCAGATATGTATCTTTGAGCATTTCTCTCACCAGAAATCTGAGGGAAGCAAAATTTTTGCGTCCTTGTAGATTCAAAAATGTCTTAATTGTACTCTCACACTTGAGTGAGAGTTTGAGTAGATATATAATTCTAGGTTTAAAAGTATATCCAGTTGTCCCAGGACCGTGTTGAAAGACTATTCTTTTCCCATTGGATAGTCTTGTCACCCTTGTCATAAGTCAATTGACCATAGACTTAAGGGTTTATTTGTGGACTCTCAATTCTAATCCATTAATATATGTCTGTCCTTATGAAAGTACTACATTGTTTTGTATAATGTATTTTTTTAAATATATTTTATTGATTTTTTACAGAGAGGAAGGGAGAGAGATAGAGAGTTAGAAACATCGATGAGAGAGAAACATCGATCAGCTGCCTCCTGCACATCTCCTACTGGGGATGTGCCCGCAACCCAGGTACATGCCCTTGACCGGAATCGAACCTGGGACCTTTCAGTCCGCAGGCCGACGCTCTATCCACTGAGCCAAACCGGTTTCGGCAGTATAATGTATTTTTATAGTAAGTTTTGAAGTCAGGAAGTGTGAGTCTTCCAGTTTAGTTATTTTTCAAGATTGTTTTGGTTTTCTGGGTTCCTTATATTTCCATATGAAGTTTAGGATTAGCATTTCTGCAAGAAAGGCAGTTGAACTATAGATAGAGCTTACTCAATTCTCTTTTACATATTAAATTTAAAAATGATTTTCACTTCTTTTTCTTTCTATACTGTATTCTGGTGAATTTCTTGGCTTCAGATTACTAATTTAATTTGTTCTTCTTTTTCAGTCCTTATTTAAGTTTTTTAGTTCAGTGATAAAAACTTAACTTCAAAGAGTTCCAGTTGATTTCATTCACTTATTTATTTTAAAGAATAGTTTATTGCTTTTTAGAGAGAAAAGAAGGAAGAAGTGAAAAGCATTGATGTGAGAGCACAACATCGATCAGCTGCCTCTTCCATGCTCCCTACCTAGGATCTAGCCTGCAAACCGGGGCATGTGTCCTGACCCAGGATCGAACCAGCAACCTTGTGGTGCACAGGACAACACCCAACCAACCGAGCCATGCCAGCCAGGACCAATTGATTTTATTTTAAATAAATGTTATCTTGTCTATCTCTGAAGATATTAATTGTACTTAATCTAAGGTCTTATTCTATTTAATGTATTGACTCTTTCTTTAAGTGTGAGTTCTATTTGTGACACGAATGCCTCTTTTTCATGTTCGAGTCTTGGTTTTGTGCTCATTCATCTTTGTTTGAGCGTCCTGGTTAGCCTCCTATGAATATGATAGTGTGTATTGCAGCGGATATCCATTGATTGTGGGTAGTGATGAAATATGCAGTGAGATGGAGTGTACCAATTACCAGTCTTCTTTAATGTGTCTCCACTTCTGCCTCAGGCTTAATGTCCACCCAGGGCTCTGTCCTGTCTCTCTCATCCAAGTGTTAGTACTCACTGTTTTTCCTGGCAGGGTGACACCTCTACACCTCTATTCTATAATGCTTGACCCAAAGAGGTAAAACAGGTGGGAGAGGTTGACCTGCTTTGTGACTTCCGTGCTACCCTCCAGCCAGTTATGCTGTAAATTCTGTAAATTGTTTTCGTTCTTCCTGCTGTCTTCCACCTCTGGGCTTAGTTTATACTGAGGACTCCAACCACTTGCATATAAGATTGTGTTTTCCTCCTTTAAACTGATTCTATCAGCTTTTCATCTTTCAGTGATTCCTCATAGTTTTAGCTCACTAAGGACATTGGTTTCTTTTGATGATTGACTTTTTAAAAAATGGCATTTTTGTTATTTGTGGGGTTAATGGGGAAAGGAAGTTTGCTTGCAGTGTTCTTAGCCTACCATCTTGATTCAGTCAATGATTGTATCATTTTTAGTGAAATAAATCTAATAAAGAGAAAATTTTTAAATCTAGCAAAAAATGAAATATTTATAAAATGATTGAATAAATTATGGTTTTTGTTTTGAAGAGTAGATGCAATCATAAATGAAGGTTGGCGGTTTAAATACATAACAATGAAAGCTTCAGTAAATAAAACTTCAGACCAGGAATATATTTACATGAAATTGGAAAGGCATATATTTGTGATGTTGCTGGTTTTTCTTGTTTTCTGCTCTTTGGGAGAAGGAAGAAAACATGGGTTCTGAAGTCAGTGTTTTCATTGTTTGAATAACCTCTATAGAGGCAACATTAGCCTATACCTGTAGAGACTTACATTGGTTGCTAAGGGAAAAACAGGCCAAAAATGTTTGACAGAGCTCTGAGAAAACATCATAAAAGGATTTTTATTATAACTTTGGTTCAATAATTTTCATTGTTATTCCCTCACTGTTATTCTAAATTTTAAAAAATATTTTTCCAGTATAAAACAATATGTCATAGACTTTTTGGATATTATAAAAGAAGTGATAACCCTCAATCCCAGTCACAACCACTGTAAACACTTCAGTATATTTCTTTATAGTATTTTTTTAAACCATAGCTTTAAAACAAAATTAAAGTAATATGGTATTGTTTTTCTTCCAGTCCAAAAGTAATGCCTACTCAATAAGAAAACTTGGAAAATAAAGACCAGCACTAAGGAGAAAAAAACAAAAGGCACTCATAATAACCACCCAAAGATAACCACAATTGAAATTTGGTGTATATGCTTCCTATATTTTTTATGAATATATACAAATAATTTTTTCATTATTAATATGGTGTCATAATCGAGTACTATTTTGTACTTTGCATTTTTCATTTGCAGTATATTGTGAATGTTTTTGTATGTTAGTAAATATTCTTGTATATACTTTTTAGTGTTACATAGAATATGAACATATTTAAGTATGTTTATTTGACATACTTAACCACCTCCCTATCATTGGACATTGAAAGTATTTATAACTTTTTACCATCATAAATAATATTATAGTGAATATCTTTGTCCCTACATGTTTCCATGCATCTATGATTGTTTCTTTAGGAATAAATTCCTAGAAGTGGAATAGCTGGGTAAAAGGGTATGTACATTTTAATGCTTTTGGTACATAAAAATGTCAAGTTTTAAGCTAATCACTTGTTATATTCTGTCTTGTATTGCTATATAATTGTTTTATGTGTCTGTCTTGTCTCCCTAATTAGAATATAAGCTTCTTGAGGTCAAGGGAAGTTTCTTATACATCTTACGTATCCTTTGACAGTCTGTGGTTTACAATGTTGGATTTATGAGGAATCAACAAATATTGTATTGATTTAAACCTGTGGTTTTACAGGCTTTTGAATGTCATAAACCTGTAAATTTAGAAATATATGTATTTTGGGGATACACAAGGCTTGCAGATTTTCTATTTTTCCAAGAAACGATATTAAAAAACAAAACTAACTACCATTTTCTACAACCTCCATCTCATAAAATAAAGAATGCTTAATAACAAAATGTTTCTAATCTCTGAAAAATGGACAGGTTTTTAAATGGAACATTTTAGCTTTTAAAAAAACTCACTGCCTTATCCATATTTTTCTCATTTTGTGTTGGACGGTTGAATCTTCACCTTAGTCAATCAGTGCTCTGTAGACCAACATTTGAGAACAACTGATTTAAAAGACATAGAGGATTAAAAGATAACCCTTTTTGCAAAATAAATTTCTTCTTGCCCACAAGCCTGTCTTTTTCACAAAAAGTACACAAGTGCAGGTAATGCCATTTTTTAATTACACAGAATTTGTGTATCTCAATGTACATGTACTGCAGTAAACAAAGCAGACCTTGCTGATGAGCATTTAAATATATTCCAATTGCCCAAACCAAAAACTATGTGCTTTTTAAGAAATTTGAGACAGGTTAAGTGTGGTGTAGTGGAGAGAAGGCAGATACTTGAGTCAGATGACCTGGGTTTGAATCCTGACTCTGGCATTGCCACTTATTTCCCTTTAGCTTCCTTACTTGTAAAATAAGATAATATCTTCCTCCAAGAGTTTCTGTAGCTCCAGTTCTGGCAGTTACTTCACTGTAATGAAATTATTTGTTTAGACATCTGCCTTCCTCACAAGGCCATGAGCTCTCGGGGGTAGGAGTCATAGCTTTCTTTCCCTGTGCTAGAGCCTCGCCTAGGACTCAAGGCCTAGCAGGTACTTAATGAAATGGCCATTGAATCTGTACATGATTGTTGTGAGGATCAAATGAGGTAATGTGTGAAAGCTCTTTGTAAACTTTAAATTCTATACAAATGTTAATTGTTTTTATTGCTAATTAGAGCTATCTTTGGGAGCTATCAAAATTTTGGGTAGAAACAAAATTACCCATTTCACAGTTCTATAATGTTTCCCATTTTTCTTTTATTTTGTAAGAAAACAAGTTTTAATTGGATTAAGATGGAGCTAATTTGCTCCCTGGGAAGGCAGATGAATCCTTTCAGCCCTGGCCAATGGAAGTACCAAGAGATTATTTCATATTTAAAGAATGTTGCCCTTTATTTTATCCTCTTAACCATAAAACTTATAAAAGGATGCCAAACCTGGAAGAGAACAGGAGCCTACATTAATTTTAATCAGTACTTTTTTTTTTTTTTTACATTCACTGACTTTTTAAAATGTCTTGGTTTCTAATCTGTTTGTAAAGCTTGTGGTGAATTTTTGCCACAAGATGGCATTGGTGATTATTGAATGCATGTTCTTTTGACCCAGAATTCTGAAAAATGGAAAATGGTGCACATAATTGTTTGTATTCTTTTGGGGATGAGCTGAAAACTTTCATCACTGCTTTAATATTAATTTAATTTTGTTTTGACTCCTAAAACAGGGTTAAATGCTACTTTACATCACTTCTTTCTGTATTCAAGTATTGTTTTGTTTCCTGTTTTTCTGTCTTTATAACTACAGTAACTATGTATTATTTGCCATGTGTTGTATGTGTCTGACTTATTGCTGATAATTGTGGTAACAGGTAAGAAGAAAATACGATGGGACCCTGTTAGGAGGCGCTTCATTCAGTCCTGTCCCATCATAAGGATCCCTAACAGGTTTTTGAGAGGTGGGTGTAACTAGCAAGAGATCTGTGCTTCATATGGGTTGAAGGGAACTTGGAATGAATTGTATGAACTCAAAACTCTGGTTTTTAAAAATTGTCTAAACAGCCAAGATTGGAATAAGATAAGTCTAGAGCAAATTTAAGCCTGTGTTTCATATTGACCACTGTTGGAATTGTAATTAAGTTTTAGGGAGTTAGAATCACTTAATGTGTATTAGATGATAGAAATAAATGATCTCACTGATATCACTATTATTCCACTGTAACCATATTAAAAATAACTTTGAGTAATTTATAAAATATGGGTGTGGGAAAGAGTTTTCTAAATATGATTCAAAGGAAGAAATAATTTATGTGACTAAAATATTAAAAACCTCTTATAGTAAAATATAATAAATAAAAAGATATAAGGGGAAGTATTTGTAACAAATGGTTAATATTATGAATATATAAAGAGATTTTATAAATCAACAGTTTAAAAACAAATGCCCATGCCCACTAGAAAAATAGGTAAAAGAACATGAATAGGTAAAAGAATATCAGTTGATAAAAAAAGAAAGTTCAATAAATATGAACAAATATTTATTTCACTATTGTTATAAGCATGATAATTCAAATAATAGATATCATTTTCACCTCTTAGATTTGCAAAGACTAAAAATAAGAATACCCAGTGTTGGCAAGGTTATGGGAAAATGAAGCTCATATATTAAACAAGGTGTAAATTTAATACAGTCTTTTTGAATTTAGTTTGCCACTATGTATCAAAAGCCTTAAAAATGTTCACATTCTTCGACCTTGTAATCCTTACTTCTATTTTTATTTATTAATTTTTTAAATTTTCATTATTGACAGTATTACAGATGTCTCCCATTTTCCCCCACATACCTTCTATTTTTAATATTTTTCCACAAAAAAATAACTCCATAGTGAAAAAAGAAAATTTCAGAAGAGAATTGAAAACTCTGGTTCACACTATTTCTAGATTAACAAATTGTCAGGTAAGCATGCTTAATGTTGTAATTTAGACTTTATTAAATTACTTATAAATCAGTGTATCTGATTTTAACTGGAGATTATATTTTTAAAAACTAAAAAAAACTTGCAGCTGCTATAGATGTTTTTAGTACCTACCTATTTTAACAGCCAAATTCCAGAACTTGAAAATAATAAAATCTATTTTAAATGGGTCAAGATAAGATACTTAGGGTGGTGTGCTACCCTTTAGCATCAAAAAATTATTTTATTGATACAAATTAAGAGGTAATTTTAGTGTTTTGTGACAAAAAGAACATAGTGTACACACGTGGCCAAGCAGGCACATTTAATTCTGTAACATCTTTTTCTTTTTTTGTGTTATAAATTAGAATGTTAATTTATTGATTTACAATGAGAAAGGTAAGTTAGGCTGACTAAATTTAAAATGTAATTAAGAAATTGCTTAATTAGGATATACAATTTAATATATCAATTTTGGACAAATATAAACATAAAAAATACAAAGGAAGTAGTGTTATATCTGGATGGTGGGATTTACTTCTGTGTATTCTCTGTTTTTCAATTTTTTAATCATGGAAAAAAGGAGATTAGCACAGGTAAGTTTCATACCTTTGATTATTTTGTCAGCCCTAAATTGCCTCAAACAATGGCTGAGAAAGGCGGTCTCTGACAGTACTAAGAATGAGGCAGGGTAACTCAGTATTAGCAATAGCAAGGTCACCAGTGACCACCTCTAAATCAGTGGCCTTGTCTTAGTTCATACCTTCTTTGACCTGTTCGTAGTGTTTGATGCTGTTGACCCACCTGCACCTTCTTAGATTTCTCTTCTTTTGGGTTAGTTTACTGTACAATCCCAGATGTTTTCTTCCTACTTCTTTGATTGTTCATTCTGTTTCCTTCACTAGCTTCTTTCTTCCTACCCACTAAGGTGGGTATTACTTCAACGTCTGTCCTCTCCATTATCTCCTTTAGTTATCGCATCAGCTTTCACAGACTTAACTACCTTCGTTCGTTCGTTCGTTCGTTCGTTCGTTCATTCTTTCATTTGTTCAGTATTTCTTGATTGCCTCCTAACTAACAGGCACTGTGCTAGCTCAGTGATCTAGATAATAGAGAATCAGGTAAAGAAACAGTTACAGAATAAATTGAGTGCAATTCTTTGTGATAAGTGTCCTGATGAGGTAGTATGATATGGGGCATACAGAAGAGGTACCCGGCCCAGCTCATGGGAGGATGAAGAGAGGGTGGCCATTAGGATGACTTTTCAGAAGAGATGTACTTAAAGGCTGAGTGGGTGTTAGGCAGGGAGTGTTGGAACATCTCAAACCACAGGACCAACCAGCTGGAGTAAAGGCAATCAGGCAAAACAGCATGGTCTTTCAGAGAACTGCAGGAAGTCCAGCTTAGTGGGAAAGAGTGTGGAGAGGAGTTGGAGAGGGCCCAGGTCAAGTGGGGCACCACCCAATGGGAGTTTTCAGGATCTGTTTGTTTTTCAATTAGTGAAGACATTTAATTGAAAGGCCAGTGACAAGGTGATTATAATTAATTATTAAGGTGAGAAATGATGGCAGCTACAAGTAAGGCAGTCGTAGTAGGAATAGAGAGGAGGGAATTGATTTGAAATCTAAGGAAGTGGAATTAGTTGAGAAGACTTATTGAAGAGGAGGAGGGAAAAGTCAGGAAAGCTTCCAGCTTTCTGTATGGACCGTTGTGCTTGTCAGAAGGTGTTATATAGATGGATGGAGGAGCAGACTGAGGAGAAAGATGACAAATTTAGTTTAATCTCCCCAAACCAGTAATAGTAGTTTGGGGAGATTAACTCTTAGATTGAACACTCAGTCTATGAGTTATTTCCTGGGAAACCGTCTTTGAAGGCCCATCTCTTTGTTCTGATGGCACCCTGTGTACCCGCCTGTATCATAGCACTTATCACACTGAATTATAGTTGTTTACTTGTTTATGCCTGCCATAGACTGTAAGCTCTATAAGGGCAGGGACAGTGCTTTTGAGTGGAATTGTATTATTTGTAAGGCCACTGACAGGGAATAGGATGGGACTAAAAATGTAGTACGTTTCAACTTCTCTTTGGTGGTGGTGACAGTAAATAAATGAGTTTCTGAGAATATGAAAATGCTGCTGTTTAGTGTTTACTTAGATTTAAAAAACCTTATCTATGCTTTTGAAATTTCCACTTCTAGGTCTCTCATTTTGGGAATCCTCCACATACCTGTGTTGATACTGATTGAACACTAATGCATATGGCTTGTTTTCTACCACTAGATTCCTTCACTCAATCTTGCGCCATCTCTAAAATACATTTCTACCAATTAAAATTGTGTGGTGTGAAAACAATACTGATACAGTGAAAACAATGAGTTTCCTTTGATGGACCTAACATACCCATTTACCTTTCCATGCTTTTCAGCTATTACTGAAAATGACAAAACTGACATTTGAAAAAGAAATCATAATTGTACTGAAAAATGGAAAAGGGAAACTTTGAAGTCAGGTTTCCTAGGTCTGAATCCAGGCTCTGCCATTTACCTATTGTGTGACTTTGGGCAAGTTTCTTATTTTGGGGGGCTCAATTTCCTCAGCTGTAAATTAGGATGGTGTTGGCCAGTGTGATCAACCTTGCTCACCGAAGGGTCTCTGGTTCAATTCCCGGTCAAGGGCATGTACTTGGTTTGCAGGTTTGATCCCCAGCCCCTGTCAGAGTGAGTGTGGGAGACAGCCAGTTGATATGTCGCTCCCATCTCTCTCTCTCTCTCTCTCTCTCTCTCTCTCTCTCTCTCTCTTCTCCCTCCTACTTTCTCTAAAAATCAATGAGGAAAAATATCCTCGGGTGAGGATTGACAACAACAAAAATAATTAGGATAATGATAATAGTATCTACTTCCTAGAGTTGTTGTGAGGCTCAAGAGAGAGAGTATGAGCAAAGAACACCTAAGAGAGTTTTTCCATTTAGCCAATTCATGTTGGCTGCTATCGTTCTTATTATTGTTATTATACCAGAAGATTGGTGGAATTTCAGGGTAATAGAAAGTAGTTGGAATTATAATGATTGAGAAACGAGAACAGAATAAAATGCAACCTCAATGAGTGCTCCTGGTGCATGCTGGAAGTCAGGAGAATTTCTTAGTAGGGCCCCTTTTCTGAAACTCTAAGCCTAGAGTCAGCAAATGTAGAAGGAAGGAGAAGGTTTGAGAAAGATGAAATATTAGGGCAAATAATTAAGGGACTGTCTCTAAAACAGTTATTTCCCCTACTTCTCTCTCTTTGTGGAGTTTTGGAGACAGTAACACAACTATTGAGGAAACCCATATCTCTTACAATTGTCAATCAATATAGTCCTTCATTTATTAATATGAATAGATGACCAGATATTTGAGGGAAACGAGACTTGAAAGAGGGTGACTAAGATGAACAAATAAAATAGCTGGCCGTGTTGAAAGCAGAGGTAATGATGAAGCAGATTGGAACTTTAGGAAGTTCTGATCATAGGAGGTTTCCTCAGTCAAGAGTAATTGGATCCATAAATAAACCAATACCGTGGAGAAAAAGGAATGACTAAAGAATTAGTTCTATATTGAAAACTTGATTGCTGAAATAAATATGCAGTTGGAGGCTTAAATAATATATAGGCTTAAGGCCAACCTTTATGAAAATAAAGCAAAGGAAATATTCAGACCATAAAGCAAGAAGACAAAAAAAGGAAGTACATAAGGAAAAGTATACTTTGAGGACCGTTCTGTGTGATCCAGTATCCATTCATAGCGTTACAAAAGGAAGGACAGAGGAAGGGAGAAAATAAAGAGTATTTTTCTACGTTGAATAAAGATTCTGAGTTTTCAAGTATAAAGGGCCCACTAGGGAACAAGCTGGAAGACAACAACAACAAACAAAAGCATCTGTCTATACATTACTGAACTGTTTATGATTCCAGAGATAAAGTTCAGGTTATAGAGAAAGACTCAAGACTAAGAAGCAGACTGGTGTTGCATTTCTTACCTGCAAACTAGTTTGCCTTCAGTGTTATTGTTTTTTTTGTTAATCCTCACTCGAGGATATTTTTCCATTGATTTTTAGAGAGAGTGGAAGGGAGGGGAAGAGACACAGAGAGAAACATCAGTGTGAGAAAGATACATCAATTGGTTGCCACCTGCACATGTCCTGACCGGGCTGGGGATCGAGCCTGCAACTGAGGTACGTTCCCTTGACCAGAATCGAACCTGTGACCCTTAAGTCCACAGCCTGACGCTCTAACCACTGAGCAACCAGCTAGGGGTTGCTTTTAGTGTTCTGAGGGGAAATTATTTTGAAGGCAGAACTATACCCAAACTCACTAATGTTTAAATAGGGGTCAAAATAAATAAGAACTCTGAAAGTTTATGACATGCACTCTTTTTGAGAAAATTACTTGAAGAGGTATTCCTGGTAAAATGGAAAATCTAAGAAAGAGAAAGTTTTGGATATAAGAAGCAGTATTGTGCAAAGGAACAAACAATAAAACTTAGAGTTGCATTTAAATTAAGGAACTGTGAAGCCTAGTATAAAAGTTAAGAAAAGAGTTCTAGCCTGGCCAGTGTGGCTCAATGGTTGAGTGTCGGACCCATGAATCAGGAGGTCATGGTTGGAGTCCAGTCAGGGCACATGACTGGGTTGTGGGCTCGATTCCCAGTAGGGGGAGTGCAGGAGGCAGCCAGTCAATGATTCTCTCTCATCATTGATGTTTCTATCCCTCTCCTTCTCCCTCTCTCTGAAATCAACAAAAACTTAAAAAAAAGAGAAAAGATTTCTAAATATATAGAAAAATAATACTAATATATGTGTGTGTGTATGTATGTATCTAACATTCTGTAACATTTCAGATGATTTAAACAAAGTGTTGGTAGGGATAAAGTAACACTGCTAAAGATCTTTTAAATTTTTGTTTTGAAATTTATAAGTATATAGTATGTGCTTATTAAAATTCAAATAATATGGAAATACATAGGGTGAAAAGTGAATGTATCTCAAGCATACATACAAATTTGTACAAATCAGTAAAAAAAAGAGACAGACATCTCAATAGAAGAATGTATAAAAAGGTTAAGCAGGCACTTCCCAAAAGGAACAATTCAATTGGCCAATAAACATGAAAAGGTGCTCAACCTCATTTGTAATGAGAGAAATGCACATTAAAACCACAATGAGATAGGTCTACAAACCCACAGGAATTGCTAAATTAAAACCACAATACCAATACTAAGTATTTTGTAAACAAAAGTTTGGCCTTATCTAGTAAAGGTAAAGATTTTCATACATCTGACTCAGAAATTTCATTTTTAGATTTATAGCCAACAAGTGTGGGCCCCCGTGCACCTGAAAACATGTACAAAAAATGTTTATAGCATTAAGAGCCACTAATTTGAAACAACCCAAGTGTCCATTCCTACAATATAGACTGGATAAATTGTGGCATATATTTATACAAGGAAATATTATTTGGCAATGGAAATTAACAGGTGGCCTTTACCCCCAGCAACGTGGATGAATCTCAAAGACATAATTGTGAATGAAAGAGTCCGGTATAATACATCTGTGATGAGGACACTGAGAGTTAGTGAGGGTCAGTGACTTGCTCAAGGTAACAGAAAGAACCTGGGTTCAAATCTAGACATTTGTAGGAGCCCTTGCTCTTTCTTTCACACCACACTTTCTATGTTTCAGGATTCCTAAAAAGAGAAATTGAGTTCTTTACCTGAAGTAAATCACAGCTCATGAGTAAATTTTCCGATTATAGTTTGCCTAATGTTAAATGTATTTACATAATTATGGTATAATAATCTTATTAATTGTACCTGTATACCCTAATATTTGAGTACTAGGGTACTGAACTATAAGGGCCCTACGGTATGTTTAGTTTTTTGATGAGAAAGAGTGTATGGGCTGTACTTAGAGGTATTTCCACAACTAGACATTGAAGGGTAGGCAGACCAGGCCAAGGTCTAAGGGAAGGACTCAATTTCCCAAGCAGAGAGACAAATTTAAACAAGCAGGAATGTAAGAGCTCAGGACAAGACTAGGTCGTGAAAGGCTCTAAATTGCTGGTTGAGGACGTTGAGCAGTAAGGAACCATTAAAGACTCAGGACTGATAGTTTGGATTTGAGTGTTCAACACTTTGTGGTTTGTTTGTTTTCTGGTTTCTCTAGATCTGTACAATTTTTGTTCAGTTCTTGTTTAAAAGCATACCCTAGGAAGTGGAATTATAATTTAAAAAATAAATATATAAGTCTTAGGTTGGTAATAAATGTTTATTTATATAACAGATGCTTATTAGGTATCCAGCATTGTCCTAAATATTAATTAACATCATACTAGTATTTACTCCTAATATGTGAAAGTAGATAAGTCTTTAGTGTAACAGTCAACTATACAGTAGTAGCTTCTTACCATCCAATATATATATTTAAGCATATTTGGTTCTGCAGCTATGTAAGGGTTTGTGTAGACTGGTATAAAAATTATAAGGATAATAGAAATAATGTAAAGTTTTGGGATTTTTTTTTTACTCTAAAATAATCCCGAAATAATTTTTAGTGAACTGGTTGACATAATTGAAACTTCAGAAAGCTTTCAAATATAATTGTAGAAATAGCTTTTCCTAGTGTGGAGCTCTTATTAAGAGCTCTTTTAGTTAAATATAAGGATATTTTTTGTTAACTGACAGAATATCTGGAGTATTTAAATTCTACATTTTGCTGTAACTCATTGAAAAACCAGTTTTCTTTTTAAGTGAATTATTATATATTGTGGAAAAATAATAGGTTTTATGTGTGTGTATTTTTATTTATACATGACTCATTCACATTTGTGATTATATTTATGTAGCTTTCTAATATTTTCAGTTAAATTTAGTTGGCCTGTGCTTTTTTCTCCTCTAAGGAAATAAGACAATTTATCCTTTTAGCTTTTGGATTATTAAACCCCTTCTCTTCCTTTTCTTGAAAATTTCAAGTTATCAGCCATTTTCTTGAGTTTATAATGCTATTTTGCCTCCCTTGGGAAAAATCTTTTTACAGTTATCAAAATCTGAAAGTAGTCATATGAAATAGAAGTGGAGACCAGCTCCCTAAAATCTTTAGTGTGTGGGAATGTATAAAATAACCCAAGCAAATAAAAAGTACATCCATCTTATAAATCTTCCCTGATCCCTTCTAAAGCTAAAAAGATTGTTACCAAATTTTGTTTATGCTTTTAATCTGCTGGGCCATCTGTGGAAAACTGTCCTCCTCTCTCCTAGGCCACAGACCTCCACCTGCACGAAGTGGACATCGTTGTGTGGCAGATAATACCAATCTATATGTATTTGGAGGTTATAACCCAGATTATGATGAATCAGGAGGGCCAGATAATGAAGACTATCCTCTCTTCAGGGAGCTTTGGCGGTACCATTTTGCTACAGGAGTATGGCACCAGATGGGCACAGATGGGTACATGCCCCGGGAATTGGCATCTATGTCACGTGAGTGCAAGCAGTTCTGAACTTTTGACTTCATGAACTGTCTGAGAGGTCCTGTTCAATGTCACTTGTTCTTTGTTAATAATTTATAGTAACACTGTAATATGATTAAACCCTGTTCATGAATAGTTCACACATGGTATCAATTTAATTTTCATAACATCCCTACTGCAGGTACTGGATATATTGCCATGGTACAAAGGAAGAAGCTGAGGCTGAGAGAGGCCCTCTGGGTAGTGGCTAAGAATACAGGCCCTGGAGCCAACTGCCGGGATTGAATGCTAATTTGGCAAGGTTCTTTTTAGGAAACCTTCAACAAGTGATTTAAACCACTTACCACTTGTTTCATTATCTATAAAATGGAGAAGATAATAGTTCCTACCTCACAGGGTTATTGTGAAGATTTAATTTAGAGATTAAGCAACTTTCTTGGGGTCACACAGGAATTTAAACCTAGCTTTTTGCTGGCTCTAGAGCCCATGCTGTTGACTCTTACACTCTATTGAAAGAGTATTTGCCATCAGAGAAGGAAAGAAGGTATGTGTGACTGTATTTGCCATCAGAGAAGGAAAGAAGGTATGTGTGACTGTGTGTGTGTGTGTGTGTGTGTTGGCAGGAATAGAAGAGATACAGAGAAGAACACCAAAGTTACCAGCTGTGATCAAATGTAGAGATCATTCCCCTGGCAAAAACAGTGATTCTTTTACCCTTTCATTCTGAGTCCCACTGGTCTTTGCTGGACAAAGATGATACTTCATTTTCCTCTGTTTCTTTGTACACTTGCATTGTCCTGAGCAGTAGTGGTGTACTATAGTTCATATCATTCAATATTGTTATCCTATATAATAAAGAGGTAATATGCAAATTGACCATCACTCCAAACACACAAGATGGCCAACCCCATGTGGACAAAGATGGCCACCACAAGATGGCTGGCAGGGGAGGGCAGTTGTGGACAATCACACCAGCAGGGGAGGGCAGTTGGGGGGGACCAGGCCAGTAGGGGAGGGCAGTTAGGGGGACCAGGCCTGCAGGGTAGGGCAGTTAGGGGCAACCAGGCCAGCAGGGCAAAGCAGTTGGGGGGCGACCAGGCTGGCAGGGGAGGGCAGTTGGGAGCGGCCAGGCCTGCAAGGGAGGGCAATTGGGAGGGACAAGGCCTGCAGGGGAGGGCAGTTGTGGACAATCACACCAGCAGGGGAGGGCAGTTGGGGGGGACCAGGCCAGTAGGGGAGGGCAGTTAGGGGGACCAGGCCTGCAGGGTAGGGCAGTTAGGGGCAACCAGGCCAGCAGGGCAAAGCAGTTGGGGGGCGACCAGGCTGGCAGGGGAGGGCAGTTGGGAGCGGCCAGGCCTGCAAGGGAGGGCAATTGGGAGGGACAAGGCCTGCAGGGGAGGGCAGTTGGGGGGGACCAGGTCTGCAGGGGAGGGCAATTGGGAGTGACCAGGCCTGCAGGGGAGGGCAGTTAGGGGCAACCAGGCTGGCAAGGGAGGGAAGTTAGGGGTGACCAGGCCAGCATGGGAGGGTAGTTGGGGGTGACCAGGCTGGAAGGGGAGGGCAGTTAGGGGCAATCTGGCCAGCAGGGGAGCAGTTAGGTGTCAATCAGGCTGGCAGGGGAGCAGTTAGGCATCGATCAGGCTGGCAGGGGAGTGGCTAGGGAGTGATCAGGCTGGCAGGCAGGCAGGCAGGCGAGCGGTTGTGAGCCAGCAGTCCTGGATTGTGAGAGGGATCCCAGATTGGAGAGGGTGCAGGCTGGGCTGAGGGACACACCCCCTCCCTGTGCATGAATTTCGTGCACCGGGCCTCTAGTATGATATATTCCATATAGCATGAATTAGATCTTTTTTTGCAAAACTCTGTAGTAGTTAGATGTCAGTGGTTTGAGCTATCTTCTGAGGGCATTTAAGCAGACATTTTTGAGTTTCTCAGATATTTTGAGTTTGTGTGGGAATACATTTTAGGTACCCAGTACATAAACGGAATTTGTGCTTCTTCCCCAGTTGTGCTGCATGGAAACAACCTGTTAGTGTTTGGAGGTACAGGCATCCCGTTTGGTGAGAGCAACGGAAATGATGTCCATGTCTGTAATGTGAAGTATAAGAGATGGGCTTTACTCAGCTGTCGGGGGAAGAAACCCAGTCGTATATATGGACAGGTACCAATCTATGGCTGGTCATGGTGGATTATTTGTTTGGATTTTTCTAGTTCTGGGAACAAACAATGTCAGAATCTTTATATTACTATCAATTTTTGTTTTTGTTAATCCTCACCCGCAGATATTTTTCCCATTAATTTTTAGAGCAAGTGGAAGGAAGGGAGGGAAAGGGAGAGAGAAAGAGAGAAACATCGATGTGAGGGACACATTGATTGGTTGCCTCCCGCACGCACCCTGACCAGGGACCAGGGCTGGGGATTAAACCTGCAACCCAGGTACGTACTCTTGACCAGAAATGGAACCCAGTACACGGGCCAACACTCCAACCACTGAGCCACATGGCCAGGGCACTACCAATTGTTTAAGTGGAGAGTAAATTCACTGTAGTTAATATTTGTTTTTTCAGTTCTGATGTGAAATTGTAATTTGTAAATCTGGTATCTTGCTTTCTCTCCTTTATTTCTAATCCAATTTAGGATTATGATGTAGACCTGTATGGAAGTTTCTTAAATGTCAGGACCCCAGCCCACCTTCACTCCCATCCCCAACAAGAGATTGGGCTCCATATGGTCTGGGTCTTGTCATCTTTAGAGTGATAGGATTCTTTGAAGAGTTTTTTGACCTAAGTAGCAGAGAATGTGATCCCTGCACTTAGTTAAGATCTGAGCTAAAACACATTATGTAGAGATTAGTTTCCAGTTAGGTTCAAGTGCTTCAAACCTAGGTTTGAAACGATATGTCCAAAAAGTTAGGGTGCAACTCACCATACATCAGAGACCCTTTGAGAGTAATGGCTAAGCTTAAAATAATCAGTCTTTGTTTCTTACTTGACTGGCTGACATCAGTACTGATAATAGCTTCTGGCTATGTGTAGAGGCACATACTGGATAACTTTATATTTCACAACAGGAGGCATTTAAACTCTTAAGAAATGACAATAAAAATAGCCAAACTTACTTTGAAGAAGAAAGAGTCTGGCGGAAAACGTCAAGTTTTGGGGACTGACTGTCAACTCTGCTAGTAGATCTTACCTAAGGAATTCTGGTGGCTTATTTTCATTTCTGCTCCTTCTGCTTGAGAGCATTTTTCTTCAAATTGCTTAGGAAGAGAAACAGTTTTCTTTTTCTTTTTAAAATATATGTTTTTATTGATTTCAGAGAGGAAAGGAGAGGGAGAGAGAGATAGAAACATCATTGATGAGAGAGAATCATTGATTGGCTGCCTCCTGCATGCCCCACATTGGGATTAAGCCTGCAACCAGGGCATGTGCCCTGACTGGGAATTGAACTGTGACTTCCTGGTCCATAGGTTGACACTCAACCACTGAGCCATGCTGGCTGGGCGAGAAGCAGTTTTTCATGAAAATGCTCACGTCCATGATCTATAAATTCTTTGGTTGACTAGAAGCCCTAATGATCACCTGACCCCCTTGCCAATCTAAGTGGAACTGGCTTTCCAGTTGAGTAAGCTTTACCTTTCTAAAAATAATCTCTGTGCCCTGGCCAGTGCAGCTCAGTTGACTAGTGTAGCTTAGTGTGGCTCCCATGCACTGAAAGGTTGCCTGTTTGATTCCCACGATGCCTGGGTTTTGGGCTCCACTTTGGGAGGCATGTGGGAGGCAGCTGATCAGTGTCTTGCTCTCACATCGATGTTTCTCCCTCTTTTATCCATACCTTCTCCCTTCCCCTCTTTCTCTCAAAATAAAAATAAAAATAATCTCTGTGTTCTCTAAAATCTTTAAGGGTCTTGTGTTTTAGAAGGTTAAAAAAATACAAGAGGCCCGGCTGGTGAGGCTCAGTGATTCAGTGTCAAACTATGAACCAGGAGGTCACGGTTCGGTTCCTGGTCAGAGCACATGCCTAGGTTTTGGGCTCAATCCCTAGTAGGGGGCATGCAGGAGGCAGCCAATCCATGATTCTTTCTCATCATTGATGTTTCTGTCTCTTTCTCCCTCTCCCTTCCTCTCTCTGAAATCAATAAAAATATTTTTTAAAAATACAAGAGAATTTCATAAAACCTGATTTGGGGGTATTTAATAAGTTTATATTCTTTAATCAAGTGCTAACGAGTCAGTCTTTTTCACCTTTCCTTGTTTTTCAGGCCATGGCTATCATCAATGGCTCCCTTTATGTCTTTGGAGGGACAACTGGCTATATTTACAGCACAGACCTGCACAAATTAGATCTTAATACCAGAGAGTGGACACAACTGAAACCAAACAACCTATCCTGTGATCTTCCAGAAGAGAGGTAAGGTTCTAAGATTAAAGCACATTTATTCTTTCTTCTTAAGATTTGACTTTTTTCCACATATTAGTAATACGGTTTGAAGAAAATCCTTTGGCCTGGTTAAAATAGCTAACTGGTTGTTACATTCCAGTTCATCATTAAAGAAGGATCTCCTGGTAAGGGAGTGATATTTCCCTCTGAGCTCTAGAATTTTTTTTCATGTTATTTTCTCTTATACTCCACTTTTCCTGCATTAGGAAGATAGTAACACTTTGAAGAAGAAACCAATGGCAGTAATGTAACTAAATTTCATATCACAGGCAAAACAATTACTTTCTAGTTATTTTTTAAATTTTCCATCTTAATTTGCATATTTTGATTCTTTGGCTCATTTGCTCACACCTGTATCACCAGTATAGGGCTTAGTGCCATGCCTATAGTGGTACTCAATGAAAATTGATTGGATGGATGAGAAGGAGGAAGGGAGGTATGGAGGGAGAGAAGAAGGGAGAGAGAGAGGGAGGGGGTGGAGGGTTCTTCAAGTTCTCTGTTAAACACTCAGACAGCACATGATTCACTCTAGTTGCCTTCTAGTAGACCCTAGATCTTTCACTTTTCTTTCCTGATAGTGGTTTCTGCTTCTTAGAGTTAAACTCACTGGAAAACTTTGATCTTTTGCCCTCTAGTTTAAAAGCAAGGGTATAATAAATAATTTTTTAATTATTTTGTTTAATCTAAGGTCTCTTTGTTGTCTTTAAGCAAAATGGTATATAGATGCTAAGGAAGAATTTATCTTTATTTTAGTATAGTAGTAGGCTGACTTACAGAACTTACCATGAGAGGACTTGGGAAATGGAATAATTTTTATGTAATTTATTTTATCAGCATTTATTTCCTTCCTGGAAAGGAGGAAATAGATGAAGTTTTCAAAGCATTTTAATATGGTTGCCTTCTTTGAATTATTTTATGGACATATTATAAATTGTTTCAGCTTGTAGCTAGGCTGCTTGGATAAAAGTTCTGGTAGGCATTTCACATTATATTCACAGTTCTCTATAGCATAATTTTCCTGGTATCTTTGTATCTGTTAAATAAGTATTTTAGTTTGAAAGCCCATGGTCTAGAGTTTCTAATTAAATGTAGGCAGATCACTTTTTAAATCTCTATAATAGCTTCCCTCCTTATGCAAAGTTATCACAAAAAGAGTATAGAAAATCTAGAAGATACGAATAAGCAAAATGAAGAAAATATAAAACAAAATCTAAACTGAGAGATAACCAGGGTTAATATTTTGGAATATTTTGGATGTCACCTTATAATCATTTTCCTTGCATATTTATGTATCTATCATTTATTTTTATTTTGAGAGTACATTTATTAAAACTGGGGACACAGGGCTTGGGGCACAAGAAGCAACAGGAGAATGCCTAGGCAGTGCTCTGCTTTGGCTCTCCAGAAATGGTAGAAGAAAGAAGTGGGCCATGGCGGGGCTGCTGCTAGCTCACTGAAAAGTCAGAGGAGAGATTAAAAATGGCAGCAGAGTAGGAGGATGCTGCATGGTCATGCTCCCAGGAACAAGCTGGAATTACAACTGAAATTCGAGAAGGCTTCCTGAATAATCAATGGAAAACTCACAGGAGAGAACCCTGATACCCAAGGACCGAAGGTGGAGCCGGCATAGAGACTGGTAGGAGGGGCAGAGACGTGACCCACGGAGGGGAACTGAAGTCCCCGAGAGATATCTCAGCCGGTGGTGGAGGGGGGGGAGGTGCCACTGAGAATTCTGGGATCTAATCCCGGAACTGGGCTCCCCAGCAGAGAACACCTAACTGAGGAAGGTATCCACATAACATCAAGCTGTGAAAAGCAGTGGGGTGCTGACTGCCAGGGAGTGGCAGCTGAAAGTTCAGGCGCCCTCTTAAAGGGCCAAGACACAAACATTCCCTGTGGAGCCACCCACCTTGTGCTCTGGCAGAGGGAGGCTGAAGTGGACTGGAGCTGTGAGAGCAGAAGCCAGCACTGGGGCCTCGGGGGACAGAGCTCAGAAGGCAGACACCCCAAGTCTCCTCGGCTCAGTCATTCCCTCACACAGCCACATAGACATCTGCCTTGCCTGGGGGGATAGACATCTGCCCTGCCTGGGGGGAATAGACAGTTGACACACCCTATTGGAAAACACCTTGCCCTGAGGCCGATTAAGAGATTAAAAGTAACAATTCGAAGGAGTAGCAGCTGCTTGTGTAGCCCGCCCCCATCCAAGGAACAGCAGCCTCCTGATCACCACACCCTCTGTCTGAGGAACAGCAGCTGTGTGTGAAGCCTCCCCCCACCAGCCAGAGGCGCCACCACAACTGTGAACAGCACCCACCAGAGGAGCTACTACCAACTGAGGAGCAGCTGCTACCACAACCGCTCAAGGAGCAACCGCAGCCCGAGGAGCCATTGCCACCCAAGGAGCAGCCACTGAACGACTCAACATCTAGATATGGCGGTACGATCAAACATGGGTAGACAAAAAAAAACCCCAAAGGAAAGAAAAGGAGGCCTCGCCAGAAAAGCAGCTAAGTGATACAGAGGCATGCAACATGACAGAAAAAGAATTCAGATTAAGGGTCCTAGAGTGCATAAACCGGATGGAGGAAAAAATCAACAACTTATGCAAGAAGCAAGAAGAAACAGATGAAAAAAATCAATAAATTATGTAAGAACCAAGAAGAAATGAAGAGTGATATAGCTGCAATAAAAAACACCATTGAAAGTTTCAACAGTAGACTAGGAGAAGCGGAGGACCGAATTAGCGAATTAGAAGACAGGGAAACAAAACACACCCAAACTGAACAGCAATTGGAGAAAAAAATTAAAAGACAGGAGGAGAGCCTAAGGGAGCTATGGGACAACATGAAACGAAACAACATACGAATAATAGGGGTGCCAGAACAACAGAAAGAGGAACAAGACTTAGAAAACCTATTTGAAGAAATAATATCAGAAAACTTCCCTGAGGTGGGGAAGAAAAAAGTCACACAAGCCCAGAGAGTCCCAAACAAGGTGAATCCGAAAAGACCCACACCAAGACACATCATAATTACCATGGCAAATGTTCAGGACAAAGAGAGAATCTTACAGGCTGCAAGAGAGAGACGGAAAGTTACATACAAGGGATCTCCCATTAGATTATCAAATGATTTCTCAACAGAAACACATCAGGCCAGAAAAGAATGGACAGAAATCTACAAAGTGATGCAAAGCAAAGGACTGAACCCAAGAATACTCTATCCAGCAAGGCTATCATTCAAAATTGAAGGGGAAATAAGAAGCTTCACAGACAAAAAAAGGCTAAGGGAGTTCACCACCACCAAGCCAGCAATGCAAGAAATGCTAAAGGGACTGGTGTAAAAAGAAGAAATAAAAAGCCCAGAAAGAAAACAGCCACACAAAAAAAGAAATGGCTACAAACAAGTACCTTTCAATAATAACTTTAAACGTAAATGGACTAAATGGTCCAATCAAAAGACATCGAGTGGCTGAATGGATAAAAAAACATGACCCATACATTTGCTGTCTACAAGAGACCCACCTCATTAGAAGGGACTCACACAGACTGAAAGTGAAGGGATGGAAAAATATCTTTCAGGCAAATGGAAATGAAAAAAAAGCTGGGGTAGCAATACTTATATCGGACAAAATACATCTCAAAGTGAAGGCCATAACCAGAGATAAGGAAGGCCACTTCATAATACTAAAGGGATCAATACAACAAGAAGATATAACCCTGGTAAACATATATGCACCCAATGCAGGAGCACCCAAATTCATAAATGGCTCTTCCACAAATACCACGTGCGGGCATGCACGTACAGTGCGATTGAAACTTTGTGGCTACACTCAGGGGCCAAAGAGCCGCATGTGGCTCGCGAGCCGCAGTCTGCCAACCACTGGCCTAGCCCTTCCAGTCCTTCCTTATTGCACACTAACACAAAGCCATTAGAAGTCTCATCAGAGCGGTACAATGTTAAGGTGCCAGGAAAGGGAAGAAAGGAAGGCGTGGGCCTGCTCCAGAGAGAGCCTGCAGTTATCTATAAATTTTTAATGGAATTATAGCCTATCTGCTCTTATATAACTCTCCCCCCCCCCCCCCTTTGTTAGTGACATAAAAACAACTTCTCAACATATTAATTATTCTGTATGCCAACATCTTCTGGTTACATACTAATCTATTTTATGTATATTCTATAATTTATTTAACCAATTCACATTATTAAACACTTAGCTTATTTCTAATAATTTATTGTTATACATAATAATCCAGTAAGAAGCCTAGTGGCTACATCTTAGGTAGATCATTTTTCACTTAATTATAAACGTATTTTATTGTGTATTTCAGATACAGACATGAAATTGCACATGATGGACAGAGGATTTACATCTTGGGAGGTGGTACTTCCTGGACAGCTTATTCCTTAAACAAGGTATATACATATTTTTTTTTTAAAAAGAGAGAGAAAAGAGGGAGAAGTATAGAGGGAGGCATGTGCTATGCTAAGTAAGATAATTCTGTTACTATAGATATCTTCAGTTTTGAAAAGGTTCTTCATTAACATCTATTTTATGTTGCATGCTCTTTATCATGCAAGGTTGAGCTCCGTGCCCCTAATATGCTCTCCATTTGACAGCTGCATTATCGCACATTGAATATACTTCATGAAAATTATCCTCTCACGCTGGATGAGGAAAACGACTAAAAGGAAGAAATAGTAGCTTGAATGGAGCAACTAATTGGAATTGGAACCAGCATTCTCAGAATGTCACATCCTTATCCTCATCAGTGCTCTGTATCTAAAAAGAACAGGCGTTTTTAGGGCCATGCATCACTAACTTGAGAAAGCTGAGCTCTGAAGGGCTTTCAGTTCTTCCATCCCTGTGGCATTTCTAAATGCACATATCCAGGGGAAATCTAAAGTAGGATGCAGAGCTCCTGGTCTGTCTGGAACCTTAATGATCTTTTCTCAGTTTGGTTAAAACTGCATTCGGGTGCTTTCTTACCAACATTTGCTTTATTCTTTTTCTTCTTTTTTTTTTTTTTCTAAGCAGTTTGCATATTTATTTTTTTTTAATTTCTTTATTGATTAAGGTATTACATATGTGTCCTTATCCCCCTTTTGCCCCCCTAACCCCCACTCATGCCCTCACCCCCCTGTTGTCTGTGTCCATTGGTTAGGCTTATATGCAACACTTGCTTTTTTCTGTTATAAAATCATACATAGTTATTGTAGAAAATGTGGAAGTTGCAAAATTCTAATTTTTTTCTTCATTATTTTCTTTTTTTAAAAAATATTGAGATAATCTATGTGCTTAATTTTTAACTGTTAATGTTTTGTCTTAGAATTAGCAATAAATCAGATAAAAACAGGGAAAGAAGACTTTTCAAAAAAGAATATATGTTTGTACAGGCTGTTGTTTAAAATCCAGTTTTCAGGCTAGCTAACATTATCTGTGTGTATCTTCTTTTTCTCTCTCTCCAAGATCCATGCATACAACCTTGAAACAAATGCATGGGAGGAAATTGCAACAAAACCCCATGAAAAAATAGGTAAACTTATAGTATTGACCCGTTTATCTTTAACAAATGTATTTTATACTTTACTTGTTTTGGAAGGGAAAAATTAATTTCATTGAGTTATATGACAAGTAAAATATCTGTTGAACTGTTATTAGAAATTACTTGTATTCCTGAGCCCAATTCTTCTTCAGCAGTTGAGCAGAGACTTTTAAAGGGAATTGCCGAATTCTGTGCAAGTGAGGGATTATGGGTGGGATAAGAAATAGATACTTAAATCAAGATCTGTCTACCTGTTTGTGGGTAAGAGGGCGTGGGAAACCCATTAGTAACCTGACCTCTGCCACCCCAGTTTGTTTTCCTGCACCTTAACATTGTGCCGCTCTATGAGACTTCCGATGGCTTGTGTTAGTGCCATAAGGGAGGACTGGAAGGGCTGGGCAGTGTTTGTTGACTGCAGCCAAGGGGTTGTTTTAGGTGAGTTGCTCGTAGGATGTCTGTCACTGTGTCGTATCAGTGTTATCTCTGTGAACAACGGAATTTCTGTGCTTATGTGTCTGGCAGGTTTCCCTGCAGCCCGAAGATGCCACAGTTGTGTTCAGATAAAAAACGGTAAGGGTTCTAAATAACTCTCTGGTTCCATTTTTGTAATTATATGTACGGAGAATGCCTTATTTCCTAATGATAGCAGCTCCTTACAAGACACATAACTCTGGGAACAGTCTGTTTCTTATAGTTTCAACTTAAGAGGAAATTCATAAAGTTATGCTTCTCTCAGCAGTTTTTATAAAGTCAACTTGTATGTTTGGGTTCCTTCAGTTATCAGAGAACTCAAGACTTGGTGATAAATAAGCTTTTATTGTACCCCCTGATTTTCAGCACCCCACCGCAGCAGATGTCGGTGGTTATGGTGGGGAACAATAGAGACCTCAGTGAACATTGTATTAAAACTGTAATAACTCCTTCTGGAGTATTATATCGTAAAGTTTATTTTGTTCTCTGTCTGATGCCAAACAGAACTGGGAGCTTATTCCTGGGCCATTTTACAACAAAGGCATTGTGTGGCTTCAGAGAGCAGCTGCAGCTACTTTATCTAAGTGTGATAAATGACTCCTCTTTGGATAACCTTTCTGTCTTTTAATTTACAGCTTATTTTATAGTTTGATATAGCACCTTAAATGTGTTTCTGGGAGGAAGTTGTATAAAACTGATTTGATAGCCTGTATCCTTTCAGCGGCTTAGTTTGGGTTTTCCCCGGATTATGCTGCTGTCTCTCGTACAGAGGTTCTTTTTATTATGCTTCTGCTTTTTGGATAAGATTTACAGATAGTGGCATTGTTCAGCTTTGCCTCTCTATGAATGGAGCTGTACTTTTCTTGAATCCTAGTCAAAATGGTTTCCTGTGTATTTTATCGTTTGTTTAAGTATTGGCTTCAACTTAATCAAGACTTGAAATAAGACAGCTATTATTTTGATTCTTTGAGACCAGGCACCGTACAGACGAAATTCAGCCTTAGTTCTTAATTTGAAGGCTCACATAGCCTTTGTTACAAGTTGTCTAATTAGTTATAACTAACTGAATTCATAAAGCCAAAAACAAACAAAACAAGCGCAAAGAAAAACTTTGATTTTGGGAAGGTTTTTTCCCTCTGATGTAAATACACATCGAATGGGTCTTCAGACTGTCCTCTTGGGGCTGAAGAAAACTTGGAAGAGCCTCATTTGTGCGCCCAATCAGAACAGCCCAACAAATGTTTCTCCTCAGGTTAATGTCTACATAAAGAGCATTTGTCTCTACGTGCAGATAAGTCGATTCTTTCCAGGACGTTATTTAAAAGGAAAGTTTACAAACTGATGGTCTGCAGATGTGTTTTATTTGACTCATATGTGTATTAAAGTTTTTTTGAATTACTAACACTTAAAAATCAAAATGCTTCACTTTTAAAGAAATCCAGATTTCTTTTTCTTCCCTGGGAACCCAGTGTGTGATACCAGATTTCTTGCATGATTACATGAGGTGTCCAGTGGAGGGATGTAGTTCCTCTAGCTGAGAAGCTTTGCTCTTTTATTTATTTACTTTAAAGAATAGTTTATGCCCTAGCCAGTTTTGCTCAGTGGATAGAGTGTTGGCCTGCGAACTGAAAGGTCCCAGGTTCGATTCCAGTCAAGGGCACATGCCCAGGTTGTGGGCTTGATCCCCAGTGGGGGACTTGCAGGAGGAATGATTCTCTCTTATCATGGATGTTTCTATCTCTCTCTCCCTCTTCCTTCCTCTCTGAAATCAATAAAAATATATTATAAAAAAATAGTTTACAGATTTTTAGAGAGCAAGGAAGGGAGAGGGAGAAAGAGAGAAACATCAATGTGAATATCGATTGGCTGCCTCCTGCATGACCTACTGGGGATCAAGTCTGCAACCTGGGCATGCACCCTTAACTAGGAATCGAATTGGCAACTTCCTGGTGCATGGGCTAACGCCCAACCAACTTAGCCACACCATCCCAGGCTAGATTTCTGTAAGGCAAACCTGGCCTTAAGTCTGGCATGGTATTGATCACCTGGAGCCCCATTGCCATCTCTCCTATGGAGCATGTACACTCCTGTTTGTGCCCTGGACCTTTTTACTTCTTTCTATGCCTGGCACCCATAGGTATCGGAACCCAGACATGAAGCCTCCTTAGAGGTTTGCTTCCTTTGTCCTAGCAAAATCCCAACATAGTGTCCATCGAGGGACAAGGCGGCAGCATGAGGAGGCCCACCCAGCTGAAGTCCTCTGTGGTTTGGGGAAATCTGCTGAACTGGTCCCAGGTCAACTAGCCGTGTGCTAGGGCTGTGGCTCCTTTTCTTTGTGTGATCTTGGCTTTCTCTTTTTGTCTGATAGATGTGTTTATCTGTGGGGGCTATAATGGAGAAGTGATCCTGGGAGATATCTGGAAATTGAATCTGCAGACTTTTCAATGGGTAAAGCTCCCAGCTACCATGCCAGAGCCCGTTTATTTTCACTGTGCAGCTGTTACACCAGTAAGTTTTTATTTTCATATCTTCCTTACATAGTTGCCGATAAGGAAATCTTTTTAGGAATATTAGCAAGAAAAAAAGATTCTGATATCAGCAGATTCTGGATTAAGAATGTGTTTTTAAAACATTCTTCCAAAGCTAGCGCTTCTTCTGAGAAGCGGGGAGAAAACATCATATACAAGTTTAAGAGAGCAGCATAAATGTAAAAGAAGTGCTACGTGCAGCATTCAGGCCCTGACAGTGCTATCAGAGGGGTTTCCTGGGAGGGCAGAATAGATTTACCCCATGATGCCAGGTTATTGAGAATTCTTCTAGTTTTTTTAACGCAAAAACCTTGATTTTCATCTCTATATTTCCAGTATTGGGCACAATGGAGAGAAACCTTAATGTTTGTTGAAGTTGTTGAAGTAAAAAACAATCTATAGTTTTCCCCTTATGATCTCATTCATTATTTAAACCAGTCGCGATCACTGCACTATGCTGGGATCAGTGAGAAATTTTTTGTTTCACCTCATCTCAATTCAGCCCACTTTGAATTTTTTTTTCTTTAGTCTTAGTATCTGTTTCTCTCCCATTTGAATTTATCCTCTTTGACTGCCATTTGTTCATAGGCTGGTTGCATGTACATTCATGGAGGAGTGGTGAACATCCACGAAAACAAACGGACTGGCTCGTTGTTTAAGATCTGGCTGGTGGTACCTAGCTTGCTGGAACTGGCATGGGAGAAGCTGCTTGCGGCCTTCCCTAACCTAGCCAACCTCTCCCGAACACAGCTTCTGCACCTTGGACTCACACAGGGACTCATCGAGCGCTTGAAATGAGGATTTCTGGACTGTTCATTGATACTGGAAATGTTAAATTAAAGAGACTCCTTTATTTATGGGCAGTGTAGAATGTGCTACGAAGAGGATTGGTTACCCTGATCAAGGCCTTATTCAGAAAATACATCAGATGCCTTTCTGTACATTGGTTTTGGTTTTAAGTTTATGGAATCTCACTTTCCCTTGTGTTTCTTTCTTTGCTTTTCTCCCTCCCACCCCAATACATACACACACACTCACATACTCCCTCTTCCTTGATGGCATTGAGGGAAAGTCTGAAAGTACCTTAATAATGTTATGAATCAAGATAAGATAACGAATTTTTTAAAGAAGTTTTGAACACATGACCACGTCAGCCAATGCTCTATAAATTAAAGCAACATCATCAATGAAAACAAAAATAAAATTAAAAAATTTTAAATCCTGCAACAAGACGTTTGGGGGATAGAACACGAAGGCTAACCTTGAGAGACTTGCAGATTGTGTGTAAAGCTAGTGTTTAACCTACTGCTTTCAGAGATAAATCTGAAGAGCTGGTTCTGATGGCCACAGTGGCATACATCTTGCTGCAGAGATACCCAAACCTAAATTTTGACTTTGGAGGGAATTTAAGCAGCTCAGCAAACTCTTGATGAGTGATTTCTTTTTTCATCCTGTGGTGCCAGCACTCGTTAGAGGTGGCTTGTCAGAAGACTTATGTGTGTCATAGTGGTGCTGTTCGTTGTGGCTCTTAGAAATTAGGACACCAAGAATGCGTCAAATCAAGAAACAATGGTGGTCCAAGTTCTTTGTTTGAGCAGTTTTGAAATTCTCCTGTGCTTATTAATGCTTCAAGTATCACTTTGGCTTCTTCTTCATGGGGAATTGTAGACCCTAAATATGTGGCACAAATGCTGTGGGACATAAATGTAAGCTCATGAGAGGCCAGAGGAGAGCAGGGCCGGGAGGGCTTCTGCTCTGGGCTGAGAGCTTCGACTGTCACGGTGCCCATTTCCTTTCAGAACTTGCTGCTTCTCTAACTCTGGGCCATGCACCTGCCATTTTCTTAGGTGACAGGTTTATCTCTAGAAAGCCAATTGGCCCTTGATTTTTCTCTTAGCTTATCGCCTCCTTCTCCATCTGCTTTAATGTGCATAGTGCTGTGAGTACTTGTCTGGTAAATGGATAAAAGGTCCTGGGGGAAAAAGCCACAGGTCATCTTTCCTGAAGAACTAAGCATCATTTTAAAAACTAACAAGAGGAGCTCTGGTTAGAGTATCATCCCGGGACCTAAAGGTCTCGGGTTCAATTCCTTGTCAAGGGCACGTACCTCAGTTGCAGATTCAATCCCAGGCCCTGGTTGTGGCGTGTACAGGAGGCAACCAATCGATGTGTCTCTCATACATAGATGTTTTCTTTCTCTCTCTCTCTCTCTCTCTCTCTCTCTCTCTCTCCTACCCCACCCCTTCCACTCTCTCTAAACAAACAAAAAAACTAGCATGAGGAAGGAATGAAACAGGATCATTCGCTTTTTGGTGCAAAATTTTAGTTCTGGTTTGTTTTGTGTTTTTAATTCTAGGAAAGAAATGACTTAAATTTTCACTTGCTCTGCCATCACGCTGCTAGAGTAGTTCATCATTTGGAAGGCCTTGGGCGTATGAAAGGTGCTAAAGGCACACAGTGCTGGTCATCCCATTGGTTGCCTCACCATAGGAGACTCGGATGAGAGATTTAGGACACATTTTCCTTTAAGTGCCTCTTTTTCACTTAACTTTTAAAGTTATTCTTTTTCCTTCATCCCAGAAGGGATATCTTTAGCTCATGTGTAGATTTAAAATCACCTTTGAGTTAGGCCTATAAGTTACCATTGAATGTTCAGTGCTAGGGAAGAGAAAATTGTGGCCTCTAGACTTGAACTCCTAACTTGCAGGCCTTATTATAACATCCCATCCATGTGGGGTTGAGTCTATGGAGCCTGTGTTTGGCAAGGTCTTGTAATAACCATTCATCTCTGAGTTTGGGTCCTTTTGCAGAGAGTGAGGGGTGTGGAGAGAGGCAGGAAAAGGAGCCAGTCCTCTAGAGGCCCCACCCTCATTTTGCCATGACCAGTCTGTTTGGCATTAACTTTCCATCCACTGCTAGGCTTGTTGCTATGAGGAGCTCTCTCCAGAGCAAGTCAGTCTGAGCAGCCCCATTAATTCAAAACAAAGCTTTGCTGCATGACTCCAGTGTCGTCTCTGGATCGTTGGGGGAAATATGTCTAGGATTAAACAAGTCGTGCAGTCTAGGGTGGTGAACAGATTTTTGTCATGGATTTACATAGGGACCAAAGACTGAGTGCTCAGCCTCTGTGCTTCTCCTTTCATGGTTCTTGGGGTATAAGTAGGTCTCTAGTTCTTCTACACAGAGAGCTAGAAAGGAAGCCTGGCTCAGTCCACACTTGCTGGCATTCTTTTTTAAAAGCCGCCTAAGGGCGGTCGTCTTTGAGGTAGACTTTGGAGGCCTGACATCCAAGACCTGTGTGTGACATTTTCATACAAATACATATCTTTGGTCCAAAATGTTTTCTTTTAATATAACACTAGTGAACATGATGTAGTATGACCAACTCTGAGTGCTGTAAACTACACTTTATGCACATGTTCTGGATGCCAAATGAGACTGTGTGTATGATGACTTAAATGTAGATGACTAGGATTTTATATAAAGGGCCACCAGGCATTTTAGTATATCTATAACCAGCTTTTAAAGTTATTCTTGAACTTTAACTCTGAATTCCTGACACTTACTTGATTTAGGAAAGTTTATGCCTGCTGCTTCTCCACCTCTTTGAGGTACTCCCTTGCCATCTTACTGCAGCCCTGAAGTTTAAGTGCAATATAAAGAAACACATAGGGATATGTACAGATTATATGTAGGACATGACTATAAGGCAGGTAGCCAACTTCCTTGGGGAAGCCAGCTCATCACTTTGGAGTCAAACTATAACCAGAATTTGAGTTGGGATCGGCTGGCTTAAGCCAACTCTTGGTAGAGCTGGATTTTCAAGTCAGTGTTTTGTTACTCCAGTCCTTGGGTTTGTTAGTGTTGAGACTTCCCCCAGTCATCTTTGTACTCTCTCGTGTTTGCATATCTGCCTACATTTCTTTGCCCAGGAACAAGGAAGTCTATCTGTGAGAGTTTCCTACGTGGAGAATTAAAACCTAATATTTACTACTACCAGTTCTCCCATGTATATACTAATTTATCTGTGAATGTCAGACTTTAAGTAAAGAAAATCATGCTTTCTTAATTTAATAGAGTGTTTTCCACATCCTGGAAAAATCTATAAAACAATATAGACTAGATTGAAATGTTAGCTATTCTTCAGGGGCCAAACTGAAACCCTTTCCACTGGCAGAATCTTCTTTTTTCATGGCCCTAGTGACATGATGTGAAACTTCGCTCTAAACTATTCATGTCTATGACATAGCTAGATTTAGATGTATAATAAACATTAACATTTCTAAGCCAAGGTATGTTAACAGTGACCTTTGGTTACCCAGAGTAGCAAGAGTAAAGCACAGATCATTGAAATCCATAGGTAATCAGTGTTTCAACTTTTCTAACACACTTGATTCATATAGAGTTTTTCCTTCCTACCCCTTTCCCCATAAGCACCTTCTCTTCAACGGGTGGAGCTGTGAGTGGTTAGAAATGGAAAAGGAAGAATCCTGGTTGGAAACCAGTAGACATATAAGCAGCCTGGTCAGCTTGGGCAGTCTGCTGACATGAGGACCCACTGGTGGTAATCCTGAGTTTAGCTTTGGCATCGTTTCCTGCCCTGAGTTCTAGACCATCTGTCGTCTAACCATCATAGAACTCTCAGCACCGATGGGAAGACTACGCAGTGTGTGAGGAGGAGAAAACCCATCACGTCAACACACTTCTTTAGCTTTTGACATGTACTTGCTTTCCCACTATTCCTGCAGGAGTCTTAGTTTTTCCTTTCCAGCCATATTGCTAAGCATGTAGGAAAAGTTGCATTATCTTTGGAGACTATGTTGTCTTACTTCTGTAAAACCCCCCTGTCTTTCGGTGGTCTTACAGACAACTAGAACGAGGCACAGGTGACTGAATTGCCTACCTGACAGCACTCTGATGTAGCACAAAATGCCATTTTCCTTATTCTTCATTGTTCCGGCATTGAGCTTCAAGATGGGCGAGGGTTTATGGTCTCGTGATCATAAGCTCCGAAAACGGTCACCGTTAGCTTAAATAGCTTTGGTTCCCAAAATACCTGAGGACTCCCGGAGCGTTGGCCAGGCCTGAGGTAGACTCAGTCGAGGTCTGTAACCTCTGCGTTCCGTTCGTCGCCACCACATCATGCCCAGCAATGGTGTGTCCTTCTAAGGTTGTTAGGTTCGGTGGAAAGCAACCTCCTGTCTTGTCTGATGTTATAAAAAGAAGTTCTGAGTTGTGCTTCAAAAGTGGTGCCATCTTTTTAGTATAATTTTCATGTTTTTAATTCCCCCCCCCCTCCACTTTTTAGAAGTTTCTTAAGGGCCCTGCTTAGTGTACAGGGTGAGTCAGAGGCAGTCTCACCGAGCTTAGTCATTGCTGTTGTACTAGTTGCACATGTAGAATACAAAGGAGGCATCAGAAGCACACTGACCTTCTCTAGAGCCACTTTCTTGTACAGAGTCTGAGCAGGGACAGCGCCCGCATCTCCCTGTAAAGGCACCTGCCAATGAGGATTTTCTGGAAGAACCTCGGCAAGAAAGGGAAACCTCTCCCACACGCAACCTCTGAGGGTGAGCCTGGGCGTGGCTCTTCGTACAGGGTATGCTTAGGCCACGCGCGATGCTCGCCTTATTATAAAGCTATTGCCACAGTCCCGTTAAGTAGTGTGGAAGTCCTTTTGCAGTCTGGTGTGCATGCCGTATGAGCAGGACAGCTTTTCCACCTTACCCGGTTTCCTACAAACAGGAAATATAGTGAATTTACCCTAAAATGTCCAATCTGTATTTATGTACCTTGTCAGTGTTTTGCTGTTGGTTTTCTAAAAATAATATGATCAATAAATCATCCAAATCTATTTGGTTCCAGGCTACCTTGATTGTCTGATGGTAATTTGTGGGTATGTGAGCTCACCTATGGGACCTAAGCATCAGTCACCACCACCACCTACTTGATCACCCCACCAGGGTCCACTTTTCTCTCTAATTTCTGTGGGTCATCCACCTTCCACCCCCCTCACTGGGGGCTGCTGCTCTCTGCTTAGCATCTGGAACTCCTGGGCAACAATAGTCCCTAGTCCCTTCAGGACGTCAGCAAGGGTGTGACTGTGGGGCAGGTCCCACTCCCTTTTACTCCCCACCTGTATGTTCCGCAGACTGCCACTAGACAAGTTTGTATGGACGCGTCAACACTTTTCTTCCTTTCTTCTTTTTTTTTTTTGGTGCCCTGACTAGGAATCGAACCCGATCAACACTTTTCTTCCTTTCTTTCTTTTTTTTTTTTTTGGTGCCCTGACTAGGAATCGAACCCGGGACCTATCAGTCCATGGCCCGACTCTCTATCCACTGAGCCAAACCGGTCAGGGCGCATCAACACTTTTCTGAATGGTTGGAGGAGCCACAGAGAATTGAAAGGGGAAATTGTGAACTTGTATATACAGAGTCACGACCGTCTTTACGATTCAAGGGAAAAGCCCCAGGAGGAGTTGAGCCCTTCACGGGGGTCCTTTGGGGATGAAACCAGTTCCTACTTCTGGCTTTGCTCTTCCACACGTTTCCCTCTGCAAACCTGTGCTTCCCATCACTTCACCCTCTAAGACAGCGGTTCTCAACCTGTGGGTCGCGACCCCTTTGGGGGTCGACCGACCCTTTCACAGGGGTCGCCTAAGACCATCGGAAAACACATATATAATTACATATTGTTTACAGTAGCAAAATTACAGTTATGAAGTAGCAACGCAAATAATTTTATGGTTGGGGGTCACCACAACATGAGGAACTGTATTAAAGGGTCGCGGCATTAGGAAGGTTGAGAACCACTGCTCTAAGAGGATCCCTTCTCCCACAGTGCTGTTCCCCACTCCCTTATGCCCGGAGTAGCGTCCCTTTCAGATCTAACGTCCTGTGATTATGACCAAAGGCTTGGAGCATAACGGTGAGCGTCAGACGTGAACACAGATTGGACCGGGTTAGCTCTTCCCCTTGATCTTGGGATTAAGATCACGGGTCCTACTGCAGGGGAAGGTCTGCTGCAGAAGCCAGGCCGTCCTGTGAGTGCCGCAGTAGTGCAGGCTCCGAGTGATGGTGCTGGCCCTGGAGTTGCAATGGAACCAGCCCAGCTGCTGGCCCACCTGTGACCCACTGGTTGCCAAACCATGAGGCAAGCTTGTTAAAAACACAGATTCCTGGGCCAAAATCCCAAAGATTCTGGTTTAGTAGGTGAAATTTGAACAAACTCCTAGTTGATTTCCATTTAGCTGGTTTGTGGCATGTGGGAATCCAAGCCCCACAGCTGAGTAACTGCCTGGTGCCGGCGAGATGACTGATAGAGACCTTGCTACCTTGTCACTGTCATTCTTTTTTTTTGGTTTAATTTTTAAAAATTTTTATTGATTTTTGAGAGAGAGAAACATTGTTTTGAGAAACATTGATCAGTTGCCTCCCACACACGCCCTGACTGGGGATCGAACCCGAAACCTGGGTATGTGCCCTGACCAGGAACCAAACCCACCACCTTGTTGGTGCATGGGGCAGGGCATCACTGCCATTCTTAATTATCCAGCAGGGAACTAGAGCAAAGGCCAGAATGAATGCTTCCCAGTCCTTGTTCTGCTAAAACTCTGTAAAGATGGCGGACTGGCCCCCTGCGTTGACCTCCTCTCCCTCTTGGAGAACTGTGGAGGGCGGCTACAGTGTTCGGACAGGTTCAAGCCTTGGACTGATGAGAGGGCACAGTCCTCTCATGGCCACGTGCAAGTCCCAGCTTGGAGGGCAGGGCCCTCCCAGCACAATTATAGCCAACAGCTGTAGTTGTAAGCGTGAACCTATGGTCTGAACAC
>NW_005360677.1:1414743-1417240 GCF_000412655.1 Myotis brandtii
GGAATGTTGTAAACATCTTGACCACGCCCTTACTTTGCCTCGCGGAATCTGGCTATAAAATAAAGACACAGCTTGTAGTCCGTGGCGCTGTCTCTCCATCAGAGAGGGGGCAGCATTCCTCAGACCCAGCTTTATTCTCTTGTCTGTCTTTTCTAAATCCGTCACCGCCCCCTCTCAGGGTCACCCTTGGCCGTGCTGGCGGGGCACAGAGAACCACTAAAATAATAGTAAGATGGCCTTACTTTTCTTTTCCCTAAAATGGGGCCAGTAATAGTAACCTGTCTCTTGACATTATTATGTGGCTTAAATGAGCAGGTATGTGTAAAGTGCTGCCTGGCATGTAGTAAACATTAGGCATTTATTATTATTGTTCTCATAGTTGATGGAACAAGAAATACAGGTGACATATTTACTTAAAATTACAGTTAAGAAGTTAAATATAAGAGGGTGAGGCAGGGGAGGTAGAATTATGTAAGTGAGCTAAGTCCTCATCTTCCATAGCAGGAAGGCAATATATGGAGTGTCTCAAATCGAAGCAATAACCAGTAAAGCATATTAGAGATGTAACCACAGTATCCAAAACGCAGCCCAAAGAGTGAACAGTAATGAGATGGGTAGGGAGGGAAGGGCTGCAGGGACTGCTGTTTATTTTTTAAAAGTATGTTCTTGGTTTTGTTTTTGTTTTTTCCCCCCTCTCTCCCCTTTATAAAGCAGAACCCCTCATAGCTCTTCCAATTTAGTTCCTCAGGATACTGTAAATCTGGGTTGGATTGTAAATGATTGGGTGTTTCAAAGGGTGGAGTGGGAGCATTAGTATTTTTAATTTCTTCATTGATTCCGTTGAAGCCTGACTGGTTTGGGGGATTCTTTGATTTAAAAGCCAATCTTGGAAGCTAGAAGGAAAAAAGTGCAGGGAGGGAGGACTTTTAAAAAAATACACAGTCTCTCCAGGTTTAAGTGTGGTTTCATCCTGTCACCAAGAGCCTATTCCTCATTATTCCATCCATTCATAAAATCAAGCAAGAACGTTATTCCAGGGCAGACGGTCTTTTACTCCATAAACACAGCGAGGTGAGAGGAGGTAGAGGGTTTCTGAGTGACATACAAAGCAGACCCAGCAAATCCATCCATCCTGCACAGGCCTTGGGGGTCTGGCCCGGAAGCTGCAAATGCACAAGTGAGATACTTCTCTCAGATTCTCATATACAAAGTGTGTGCCAGCTCCGCTGCAGCAGTCAGCTGCGCAGGAAGACCTCGGCAGCTCCCGCAGGAAGGAAGATGCCAAGCCCTGCTCAGGAAGGGCAGCAACCACCTGGCCCACACCAGGGCTGCGGACAAGGGCAGGCAGGTGGGAGGCTGGCCACTTATTTCTGGGCCTCCCACCAGGCCAGGAGCTTTAGAGCAGTATTGCACATGGCAGCTGTGAAAAGAAGAGAAAGCAGCTGTCGCTCAGTCTGTCGCCTTAGAGGGGACAGACTGGTCAGTTCATCCTTTTTTATTTTTATTGATTTCAGAGAGGAAGGGAGAGGAGAGACAGACAGAAACATCGATGAGAGAGAATCATTGATTGGCTGCCTCCTGCATGCCCCACACTGGGGATTGTGCCTGCAACCCAGGCATGTGCTCCGACCAGGAAACCAACACCGTGACCTCGTGTTTCATAGGTGGACGCTCAACCACTGAACCACGCACGTCAGCTGGGCAAATCCTTCTTGATCCTTCCACCTAAAGCTGTCTTGCTATTGGAGCTGAGGTGGCTGTCCCCATGACTGCGAAGGGTGTTTTCAAAATCCCCTCCATCTATAATAATAAAAGCGTAATATGCTAATTAGACTGGACTTCCTTCCAGACGAAGCTGGGGCTGCCAAGGCCGAGGCAGCTACCTTGGCAGGCGGGGCTGAGCCCTTGCACGAATTTCATGCATCGGGCCGCTGGTACCACAATAAAGGACCAAACTTATTTGCTCTGCCAACCACAAAGAAATGCATCAGGCATCTGGGGTCTCGGTTTCCTCCCTAAGCCTCAGCCTAGAGGAAAGGTGGCGTGTGCACTGACACAGCCGAGGTCGGGTCATGGTTCAGGGTGGCAACATCTGCCTCTTGCTCCCCCTGCGCTGCCCAGACTCCCTGGAAAGTAAGAGGCCTTAGAGGTCGCTCAGGGGGCATGTGCGAGGGGTGCACCAGGGCATGGGGGCTGAACTGCAGCCCCGCCTCTGCCTCCCCTCTGCCTCCCGCATGGCAGCCAAGCATTTTCACAGTTCATTTTCTCCTCAGCAACCCGGTGTTGGAATGTCAGCCTGGAGGTCTTAGCCCATTTCACAGGTTGGTAGGCCAAGCCAAGTGGTTTGCCAAGGGGGTTGGCCAGATCCAAAGAGCTCAGGAAAGGGGGACCCTGCCTGCAAACCCGAGAGGTTTCCTTTTAAGAACTGTCACCCTCTGGGCGCCGCACACGGGGCTGGGCGCCGAGTGGGTCTCTCCCTGCGCAGCGAGGGGGCCTG
>NW_005360677.1:1417358-1417602 GCF_000412655.1 Myotis brandtii
GGTGCGGGCAGCCAGCTCACAGGGAGGCCACCGGAGGCTGATGCAAGGGGGCTGCTTGACACAAACCAGGGGGCGCCTCGCTGCGGGCCCGGGAAACGTGCACGAGGAGCTAGAAAGCGCATGAGAGGCTGTTCCTACGTCAGGACCAGAGCCTTCCAGAAGCCCGGTGTCCTGGGGCGGGAGGGAGCCATGTGGCGGGGCGGGGAGGAGGCCCGGGGAGCGGGCAGAGGCTGGCCTGTGTCCT
>NW_005360677.1:1418051-1456520 GCF_000412655.1 Myotis brandtii
CCCCCTCTTCCCCACAGGCTGGGTTTTGCCGCAGTCCCTGACCAAGGTAAACAGGGAGAAGGGAAAGAATGCTCCGTTTCCATGGCAACGCAGAGGGCAGCCGAGGTGCTCTCGGATGTCAGAGTGACGGGGAGAACAGGCTCACGAGGAAAACAAGGGGGAGGGAGGCCCCTGCACAGGCCCGGCGAAACATGCTCTGGGGCTCAGTCCGCACACTCAGGGAGCAGAAAACTGCCCCAGTCCTCCTGCGGGCAGCTCAGCGCGGGGGCAGCCACGGAGGTGGGACCTGGGGCCGCAGGGTCCAAAGCAGGTTTTGTCGGAACCGGAGGCCCACGCTGGTCCCCAGCAGCGGGCGAGCCGGGGGTCCCCGCTGCCTCTTCTCTGTGCCCCTCTCAGGCCTCCTGGGCCTTCCGCTCCCCCTTAGGCCCCTGGAAGGCCGCCCCTCCCTGTGGCCTCCTGGCTGGAGGGTGCGTGTGATGGGAACAGTCACTTCTGCACAGGATCAGGGGTGTGTGTCTCCGAGGGGGCCCCCCTCGCCCCAGCAGAGGACCGTGTCGCTCTCCAGCGGCGGAGGGAGCCCCGTCGCACTTGGGGGTCTTCTCTCAGGAGCAATGTGAGGCCATCAGAAACCTCTTCGGGGTGCAAGGCGCACATCTGCTCCACCACCTATGGGCCAGGAGCCTCCCCTAGCTGTTCGGCTCTCACCTGTGCGCAGGGACGGGAGGAAACCTAGGACAGAGGCAGGATGCAGGTGGTAAGCTCCTGCCCCAGCAAAACAAAGAACTTGGAGGGGTTTCCCAGGCCAAACAGAATCCTGGCAGGGGCTCAGGGCCCAGGAGACGCGCACCCACGTGCTCTCCAGCCCACGCCCTCAGCATGGCCCTCACACTGCGGTCCGCCTGGGAGACCCCTCAGGACAGAACCGAGGGGTGGGAGGGAGCGCCAGGGGGGGACAAGAGCAGAGCAGACAGACGCCCGTTTCCCTTGCAAAACACCCAGATATGCCGCGTCATGGCCCATGGATTCCGACCGTCTCAGACCTTAACTCCTGCCCCTGCCCCTGGGCTCACTGTTCCAATCACAGCGCCTCTTTGCTGATCCTTCCTCAGTCAGACATGCTCCCGCGTCAGGGCCACATGGCTCAATCCCTACCTCCTTTAATCCAAATGTCATCTTTTCAATGAGGCAGCGCCAGGGCGAGGATGAGGTGAGTCAGCCTGGCCTTCTCTGATCCCTCTGCATAAACTGTATACAACACCTTCCCCCAATACTCGCAGATCCTCTTCCTAAAGAATGGAACACCATCTCAGTATTTATCTTGTTTACTGTCTCACTTCCTTTGTTAGAATGAAGGTGCCAGGAGGGCAAGCATTGTCTCTGTCATGTTGTTTTGTCTGTTTTCCCCAGAGCCTTGCACAGAGTAGGTGCTCAATATACATTGCTGAATGGATGGGTGGATACAAGGATGGATGCAGGGATGGATGCAGGGATGGGTGGGTGAATAAATGAGGCCGCAGGCTCAATGGGTTTTGTTTTTGTTATCTAGTCTCAAAACAAGTGAAAGGTGCACTGCAGCCTTAGAAGAGACTGTCAGAGTGATCTAACACTCTCCTGGCAGGGCACACATGAGATGCACATGGAACTTACTATTAGAAAGAAGAGCCTGCCCCGGCCATGTTGCTCAGTGGTTAGAGTGTTGGCCTGTGCACTAAAGGGTCTCGGGTTCGTCTCGGGTTCAGTTCCCGGGTAAGGGCGGGTATCTGGGTTGTAGGTTGATCCCCAATCCTGGTCCAGAGGGTGCAGGAGGCAACTAATCGATGTGTCTCTCTCAGATCAGTGTTTCTCTCTTCCTCTCTCCCTCCTACCCTCCCTCCCTTCCACTCTCTCTATATATCAATTTTTTTAAAAAATCCTCTGATGAGGATTAAAAAAAAAAACAAGAAAAAAAAGTAGCTTAAACAAAAAATGAAGATGGATGCTGCCGTTTATACCAGGTCGGATAGCCCCAGCAGGCTCTATGTGAGATGCCTTCTCTGCCACAGCGCTGATAGCATGGTTGCAGTGACCGAAGTCACCCTGAGGTCCAAGAGCCTGCCCACGGGGTACAGCAGGGTTGGAGGGCAATAGCCAATGTGTGCTCCTGCCCCTACCCCATGCTGAGGACTTGGGGGATTTCTCAGGATGGGCGACTCACATGGAGGTCTCTGCCACCAAGACACTCAGCTGGTGCATTGGGAGGAGATGTGAGGATGGGGGTGGGGAGGGAGCCTTGACACCTACAGAAGGGGCTCCACGTGACCCCCTGCTTCATGAAGCTACCACTGTTCCTCTCATTGGCGTCAAGTCCCTGTAGCTAATCAGCAACAGCAGGTTCTAGCAATCCGTCAGTCAGTCAGAACTCCCACTTGCAGCGTGAGTCACCTTCAATTTCCTGCCTGCCTGCCTCTTTCCTGATTGACCTGATAAATTCAGGACAGCTTTTATTGCTTTTGGCAAAAAACTGCCATTAAGATTTGCAGAGCCAAAAGCTGGTACAATGTAATCTTCATAGTAATTTACACACTGAGCTTCAAAAGATGGAAAGTTAGCATTTCAGAGGTAATTTCATAAAAAGGATTATCAGATTAATCACTGCGTCAATTTAATAGCGGTGTCTAAAATAATTAATTAGCTTTCTTGGAGTCAGCAATGCAAAAAGGGCTCTAAAAGGTATAAAAATGACTGTGTCAGACAGTATGTTTTGGGTAATAGATCTCGAGAGAATTCACATTGGAGTTGCCCCATGGAATGTCTGGCGTGGGTTCTGCGGCACAATAATACGTTGGGGGGAGGGGGGAGCTCTGGGAGTGCCCACGTCTCTCAGACTCTGGATGTGATTGGTGGAGGCCCCTGGGCCCCTGCCGAACAAAGGCTGACCTGCCACGTGTTGACTTGTCCTGCAACACCTGGAAAATGTGTCTAGCCACACTGCGTGTTGACAGGCCGCTCTGATGAGAGCCAGGTGTGAGCTGCAGCCCACTTGTGAAATTACTTGTGAGAGCTCCGAGATGGAATAAAAGCAACTGGGCCAGGGCTATAAACAGTCTGAAGGGTCCAGAGCAACAGGGCACTCAATCAGCTGCCACATGTTGGGGCAAGGCTGTGTCCTCGGTGGGAGCTCCGTGTCCCCTGCAAAAAGAGATCTGCTGCAGTGCTCACTCCCAGTTCCTCAGAATGCGCCCTTATTCCGAGACAGGGCCTTTAGGGAGGCAATCCAATTAAAATGAGGTTATTACGGTGGTTGGTTCCTAATCCAATATCACTGTTGTTCTTTGAAAACGGGGAACTTTGATCACCCACCCAGAACTGCCTCGAACAGGAAGGCAGAGATTGGGGCGGTGGTTCTACAAGCCGAGGAACACCAAAGCTTGCCAGCCGGCCACCAGAGCTGGGGGAGAGGATGGGACAGGTTCTCCCTCAGAGCCCTCGGAAGGAGCCAACTCTGCTGACATCTTGATCTCGGACTTCTAGCCTCCAGGGCCCAGCGACAATAAATTTCTGTTGAAGCCACCTGGTTTGTGGTACTTCCTTATGGCCGACCTAGGCATTGTGGAGACTTGGGTGTCATTGTTTTTAATGTTTCCATATTTTTTGTTTTTTTTAAAGACTAATGTTTTTAGAGCAGTTTTAGGTTCCTAAAAAAATTGAGTGGAAGGTGCAGAGATTTCCCATATGCCCCCTGCACACAGGCACAGCCTTCCCAACTGTCAACATCAGGCGCCAGAGGGTCCATTTGTTACAACCGAGGAGCCCACGCTGACAGCATTCGCACCCAGAGTCCATGGCTCACATTAGGGCCCACTCTTGGTGGTGCACACTCTGGGCTTGGACAAATGTATAGGGACGTGTATCCACCATTATAGTATCATACGGACTTCCCACTGCCCTAAACTTCCTCCCTATTCTTCTCCCCTCCCTCCAACCCTGGCAACAACTGATTTTTTTTTTTTACTGTCTCCACAGTTTGGCCTTTTCCAGAAAGTCGTAGAGTTGGGATCATGTAATATGTCGCCTTTTCAGATTGGCTTCTTTCACTTAGTAAGGATATGCATTTAAAGTTCCTCCATGTCTTTTCACAGCTTCATAGTTCATTTTTTTTTAAAAAATATATTTTATTGATTTTTTACAGAGGAAGGGAGAGGGATAGAGAGTTAGAAACATCGATGAGAGAGAAACATCGATCAGCTGCCTCCTGCACACTCCCTACTGGGTATGTGCCCACAACCAAGGTACATGCCCTTGACCGGAATCGAACCTGGGACCCTTGAGTCCGCAGGCCAACGCTCTATGCACTGAGCCAAACTGGTTAGGGCAGTTCATTTCTTTTTAGCACCAAATAACATTCCATTGTTCAGATGTACCACAGCTTACCCATTTTTATATTACTTTTTAAAAAATTAAAAAAAAACCACACGCACAGGCTCAGGACAGAATGAAAAGATGTGACAAAGCTAGGTGGTAGGTGTGCCGAGCCAGCACGGCCATGGGTGAACCTGAGGGGGGGCGGTGAAGGATTTAGAAAAGGCAAGAGAATAAGCTGGGGCTGGGTGGGATGCTCCTCTGATGGAGAGACAGCACCACGGGCCCGAAAGCCCAGTCTTTATTTTATAGCCAGATTCCACCGGGCAAAGTAAGGGTGTGGTCAAGATGTTTACAACGTTCAAATCTACTCAATTACATGCACCTGATCAAACTTTGTTTACTTGTTGCATCTCCCACAGCCCATATCACTCAGCCACGTGGGACCACAGGTTCGGACCATAAGGTCAAGCTCACAACTATAGCTCATTGGTCCGAGGCTTGAACCTGTCCAAACACTGTGGCGGCTCTCCACAGTAGGTGAAAGAGTATTCTCAATACTTTCTTGCAAAGAATGAAAAAGATTCAACTTTTTCCTCCTGGGGTTGCTGGCTGGGTAGGCTCTGAGCTGGAGCTGTGAGGGCCTGTGGCCTCCCCACTTGGGGAGAGCCTGCCCCAAGAGAGCAAGCTGGCGGGTGGAGGGGGCTCCAGTGCCTGTGCACCTGGCCCCAGCTGACCAGGTGTCTTGGTTACCTGAGCTTTAAACAATACATGGCTTTGGGTCCCAGCAATTCTTGTTAGAATGTGGCCTCTGGGCCGTGCCTGCCTCCTCTCTAAAATTAGAAAAGCCAGCCCTGGGCGGTGTGCACAGAGGTTAGAGAATCGGCCCGTGAAGGGTTTAGGGTCCGATTCCTGTCAAGGGCATGTACCTGGGTTGCAGGGTTGATCCCCAGTCCCGGTCTAAGGACACATGGCGGAGGCAACCGATTGATGAGTCTCTCTCACATCAACGTCTCTCTACTTCCCTCCCTCCTTCTCCCCTTCCCTCCCTTTCACTCTCTAAAAATCAATGGAAAAAATGTCCTCAGGTGAGGATTAACCGAACGAACTAACTAAGTAAAATATGAAAATTCGGCCTGGAAAGGTTGTGAGGATCAGGCACAAGAAGAAAGTCGAGGTGGCCTGGAAAGTGCCAGGACATTGGTAGGTGTCCGGTTCGCTGCTCCCTGGGCCATTGATGCTACATTCAACAGCCTGGGAGCAGCTCTGGTCCCAGCAACGGAGCTGGAGCCACACCACCCACCAGACCTCTTCTCCCCTCGGGCCCTTGCTGACTTTGTGCGGTTCTCTCTCTGGGGTGCTTCCTGGGAGGATGACGGCCAATTCCTTCAGAAAGGGCACAACGGGCAAGATGCCGATGACCTCTGGGTGCATGACCAGCACAGGTGGAGCTTCCACAGCTGTGAAAGAAGCTTCTACGGGCTTCCGTGGGCTGCGGAAAAGGAGTCTGAGGTGGGGCACGGCAGACGAGCAGGGGTAGTCATTTTCGCCGGAGGAGGGTGTGAGGGAATTTCAGGGAGGCCTTCAGGTCTAGGAACTTACGCTCCTTGCAAACTCGAAGGCCAACATGAACCACCAACTCTCTTCTCTGCTCCCCCTGGGATGGCCCCCTGGGCAGTCTGCCTCCCTCCCTCTTTCCTTCACAGACTCAGGTTTAGGTACTCCCCATGAGAGAGGAGGGCTCCAGCAAGAGCACTTGGCCTTGGAGGAAGAATTCCACAACTTTTCAACCACTGGAATTTATTTCCTGCTTTTAGATTTTCCACCTTTCTTCTTCACTGGGAGCTCTTAAATTCCATGTTGGGAGTTTGGACCCAGAATAGGGAGCAGAGGTGGGCTGGTTTTGGGGGGGGCAGTGGGATGCAGGAAGCAGATGTCTTAGATATAAGCAGTTTGGGGGCACCACTTTTATTAATTTGGGAAGTAAGTTGTCAACTTGGGTCCTACAATGGTGTGTGCGCTCGCTGTCCCCCGGGGTGGGGGGAGTCAAGCCCAGGTGGCATGTCCACTCCCCGTGCACTCTGGCAAGGCCGCCGGGAGGACCAGCTGGCGGCTTTCTAGTTACTGTAGTTATTTTCTTCTTTAACATCCTACTGAGTAAAGTCCTTAAAGTTCAAGAGGCCAGATGGAGGCCAGATAATATAGTCCTTTTGGTTTCCTCTTAATGAGATCAGGATTGAGAGAGCACCCGGAACAGAGATGGAGCCGCCCCGCTGGGCACCCTGGACTCGCTGACCAGAGGCCTTGGCGACCCTTGAGTCACTCTCACCCTCTTCACCGCAGGGAGTAGTCAGTCACTGTTTCCAGAGACTCTCGCAATGGCTTCTGTGGGACTCGGTGCTTCATGGCTTCAGTTAAAAGTGGACCCAGCTTGGGGGGTAGGGAAGCTAAGAGGCCTGTTAAGACATTTGACCCTAAAGCCCCCAAATCCTCCTGCTCCAGCGGGGTGGAGGGGGCACTCCCCCAGGCCCTGCTGCCTGGGGACGGGCCATGGGGTGCAGGGCCAGGACCTGTTCCTTGCAGAGGAGCTTGGAGCAGCCGGACAGCAGCGGGCCTGGGGGCTCCGGTTCTGCTGGGCAGGAAGCGCCCGCCCCAGCCTACCCAGTGCTCAGCCAAGCGGACCCAGGATGGCCACCTGCTGCCCTGCCTGCGCTGCACCCACACCTGCTCCGGGGCTGCCAGAGCTGCCTCAGCCTCATCTAGTGAAGGGGGTGCGGGAGGGCAGGCGGGCCAGGCAGCCACCTGCGCCAGGTGTGGGTGCTCAGGAGGCAGCGGGTGTGTGGGCTTTGTAGCCAGGGGCCCGCCACCCCTCCCGCACCGCCCACGGGGCCTCTCAGAGTCTCGCTCCAAGTTGTCACCTTTTCATTCCGCAGGCAGTTTAGCACCAGCTGTGTCCAGAACCCCACATTCGACCCTGGGGAGTGAAAAGGAAACAAAAGAAACAGGATATTCTCAGACGGCCAGGAAACACAAATCTACACAACATGACCTGAGCACGGAGCCAGCCGGCTGGCGGGGCACATTTCCGACGCATCAACACGAGGCTTCGGGAGATGGGGCAGAGGCGGGAAGCAGAGGGGACGGTGAAAGTTCAAGGACACTAGTGTGCAGGGGACAACTGCAACCCGGGGAGCTGTTTGCTATGAAGCTCAGGATGGGCCAGGCCTCCTGCACCTGCGGGGGGCGGGGGGTGGGGGTGGGGTGCTGAGGGAAGCCACAGTGCTCCCTGCAGGTGGGGGTGGGTGTGCACCCACCCGGCGGAGCAGCGGCTCTGACTTGAGTGTGCAGAGCACCCAGCTGCACACGGAGGCTGAGAGGACCTTGTTGAGAAGGACACCTTATGAGGCCCCGTCCACACATAGGTCCTGCCTCAGGCAACCGGGGTGAGCACAGAGCATCATCTTAAACAAGGCCCAGGATGGTTCTGTTGGAAGAGCTGCTGCGGCCGCACCGTGGGGGTCACTCTTTCAGGAACTCAAACCAAGGCCCTTCCCCAGAAACCTCAGGAAGGGGCCATTAAGGCGGGGATTTTCCACTGTTTAAGCCTCCTCCACAGGCGGCACCCTCCATGCCCAATGCCTCCCCCCACACCACACGCTCCTCCATACCACACCGCACGCGCACACACACATGCACTCACGCACGCACACACCCTGTCCTGGGCCGGGTTCCGGCTGGAATCTGTGATGCAGGCAGGCAAGTGCGCTGCGAGGCACTGAGGCAGCGAGCAGGTGAGGACGATGGCCCATTGCCCGCTTCTGTCGTTGGGGACGACGTGCGTCATCGCCTCACTCTGGCCTCGCTGCGCAGGCGGGTGAAGGCCCCGGGCTATTGTTCCTTCAGCAGCTCTGCTGCGAAACAGCCTCTCACCTCGGCAATGAGATTTATCGATCTCATTTTGCAGACGGAGAAAACAGATACAGGGGAGGAAAGTGATTAGCCAAAGGTGGAAGCAGCGAGGCCCCGAGCACATTGTGTTCAATAAATTCGCAGATGGAGGAGGAAGGACGGAAATGAGACTGAAGTGTTGCAGCCAGATCCCTTCTCCCGAGGCCCCGAGCAGGTGGGCAGGATGGAGGCCGGGCGGGGCTGGCCTGGCCCTTTCCTCTCCCAGGGCTGGCCGCGCAGAGGGGCCTCCAGCTTCCTCCAGCTTGTTGGTGCCCCCCATGCCCTCCTCTGACGGGCCGAGCAGCTTCTGGCAGGAGAGGGGCAAACATAAGTGACCACTAGCAGGGTGTGAAAACCCCCCTCATCCTTGGGAGCCATTGGCACAGCTGTGGACAGGCTAACATCTGGATGTGGCACCCAGTAACCTGGATCCAGACAGAAGGCACAGCCGGGGGAGCTGGTGCTTGAATAGCCACAGGGGCCTTCCTCCCTCTCCCTGCCCAGCACAGTCAGACACAGCTCAGCAGCAGTCCTCGTGGAGGGCAGAGTTTAGAAACACAAGCTCCTCCTGGAAGTCCTCCACTTTCTAAACCAGTGATGGCGAACCTTTTGAGCTCGGCGTGTCAGCATTTTGAAAAACCCTAACTTAACTCTGGTGCCGTGTCACATATAGAAATTTTTTGATATTTGCAACCATAGTAAAACAAAGACTTATATTTTTGATATTTATTTTATATATTTAAATGCCATTTAACAAAGAAAAATCAACCAAAAAAAATGAGTTCGCGTGTCACCTCTGACAATATATATTTAAATGCCGTTTAACAAAGAAAAATCAACCAAAAAAATGAGTTCGCGTGTCACCTCTGACACGCGTGTCATAGGTTCGCCATCACTGTTAAACAGTCCCTCCTGCGACAGGCTTCCTCTCACCCCAGCTACAGCCCCTGCCCACGGCCACCCACCCCTCAGGCCCCTCTGATGCTTCTCTAAGACCCAGAGAGCTCTGTGAGAGGTGTCCATCAAGGTTCCCTGGGGCAAGGGGGAGGGGGACTGGGGACCAGGAGCCTGCGGGATGGGGGCTTGGCGGCTTAGTGAGCTACTCCCAAATCTTGAGCCTACAATAGGGGATGGAAAACAGTTGGTGTTTTTTGCCCACAACTCCCCATGTCACCAGAAGGACGTGGTCAGCAGCCTGGGCGTCATGGAGAGGCCAGGACAGAAGCTGTGGAGGCTGAGAGCACCTGGGCACGTTGGACGGAGGTGCCCTTTCCTCCCTTGGGTGCGGGGCATGCCCTACGGGCACTGCCTGGGCTCTGCTCCCACTGGGGCTCAGGTTTTGTCCTCTAGCTAAGGGCCACCAGGTCGGGGAGGGAGACGAGGGAGTGAAGGGCACAGCTCGAAGCTCTTTAGAAACTCTAATTCTTCAGTGTGTGGTGGGGGAAAGGGAGGAGGAGGGGGACTGGGAGGGTAAGGGCTGGAGGGCGGGGGCTGGGGAGGCATCAGGCCTGCTAAGTCAGGGCTGCCCCCAAGGTATCCCCCCAGAGGCAGAAATGCCTTGGGATTCAAGCCAGGAGCAGGTGGCCATTAGATCCCCGGCCCCCAGCTCCTGAGCCCCCCACAGATAATCTGGCACCGTTCCAATGCCAGCTGCGCAGCCTGGCACCAGGTCCTGCACCCAGGAGAGCCCGTGGTGCACGCGGCCGCCTAGGGGACCGGATGCATGACTCACTCACTGCTTGCTAATCACTCCCCTCTCCTTCGCCTCACATCTCACACAGCCTGCCTTCCCCAGGAGAACAGCGAAGCGTGCCCATCTGACACCTCGCCTGCCTGCTCCCTGTGACACATTCATCTGTTCTCACTGCTGCCCCTGCTGTGCAGCACCCCACCCCCAGCTTCCTGCTCCAACCTCCACCAGGACAACTCTCCATGTGTCTGTCTCTCCCCTCCCAGCCCCATCCAGTGCTGTCCAGGTGAGCTTGGCACCTGGAGGCAGGTGTGTGTCCTCCACACCCCCAGCCTGGAGGTCCATGGAGAGGAGTAGCAGAGCGCAATGGCCAAGCACTCCCTTTTGGGGCCACCATTCGGCCTTTCTGTGAACGGTGGCATCTCCCCTAAAGGGAGTCAAAAGCCAAAACCTGGCTCCTGGTTGTGTCTCTGCTTTGGCCAGAGGCTGGAAGAAGGGACCAGCCCAAGTAGGTCCTGGGAGTGTCAAAGATACCTCTGCCCTGGCACCACAGAGCCAGCCTGAGGGCAGACTACCTTCCTGCAGTGCAGCCAGGGCCCTGGTGGCCGAGCAGGACGCTGGGCACTCCCAGGCCCCTCTGGGCTTCTGTAACATGAGACGATCCAGCTGCTGGGTGCCCGAGACCACTCCTAAGCTTTCTAAGCTGTGACAGGAAAAATAACAACTCGCCTAAAAGCTGGTCTGCAAAGCAAACACCACTTGTTCGTGGTATTTCACAATAGAAATAGCTCCTTTGTTCTACTAGGCTAAACGGAAGTGGCCTCCCAGGCCTGCCACCTGGACAGTCACGCCGGACCCTCCACTCAGAAGTGTAACGCTCTGCTGTGGCATCTGTAAATGATTGAGCAAGGGGCCCGCATTTTCATTGTGTAGGGAGCCCCGCAGTTCTGCAGCTGGTGCTGGCTAAAGGTGCTTAGAATGCCAGCCGAGGAGAAGCGGGTGGACGTGTCTGCGATGTTTTGTTCTATAGGGTGTTGGCACCTGGAAAACAGAAGTTGAACGTTTCCTCATTTTCAGTGCCTGGGGAAGGGGGAGAGGGTGAGCCAATGAAGACAATGCTTGGTGGGAGTTAAACTGTTCCAGGGGATGGTGGTCCTAGATGCATTGCAGTTATTCTCCTTGGAGCCAGACATCTCCTGTGGTGACAGACGGCTAATATCCACCCTCTCCTTTTCCATGGGGGGTAGGGGGGTGGTGTGGAGGACACATGGCCTGTCTCCAGGTGCCATGCTCACCTGGACAGCACTGGATGGGGTGGGGACAGGCACATGGAGAGTTGTCCTGGTGGGGGTTGGAGCAGGAAGCTGGGGGTGGGGTGCTGCACAGCAGGGGCAGCGGCGAGGACAGATGAATGTGTCACAGGGAGCAGGCAGGCGAGAGGTGTCAGATGGGCACGCTTCGCTTTTCTCCTGGGGAAGGCAGGCTGTGCTAGGATAATAAGCGGGCCGTGGCCATTGTGAACAAAAACTGCTTTCCCAGAACCCTTTGCAGCTAGATGTGTCCAAGCGACTAAGTGCTGGCCACGGGGATGTACCTGGGAGTGTCTGCCACCATCCAGGGGCCTTCAGAAACAGTGGGTGCGTCTCCTTTCTTCTGAGTCGTATGGCAGAGACATTTTAAACCTTCAGACTAAGATCTGAAGCAGTCAGAAAAACACATGCTGTCTGTTCTTTCACAATAGAAATTTACGTATGTGTATTGGCACATAGTTGCCCTTTAATTTTTTTATTTTAATCCTGACCTGAGGATATTTTTTTCCATTATTTTTTAGAGTGGAAGAGAGGGAGGAGGAGGAGGAGGAGAGACAGAGAGAGAGAAGGAGAGAGAAACATCCATGTGGGAGAGACACATCTATTGGTTGCTTCCCACATGGGCCCTGATGGGGAAGGGATCGAACCTGCAACCCAGGTACTTGCCCTTGACCAGGAGTTGGACCCGAGACCCTTCAGTGTGTGGGTGGATACTCTAACCACTGAGCTGCACTGGCCAGGGCATAGTTACCCTTTAATGTTCAGTTCTTCCAACAGAGTCCCATCTTTAAATAGGATAGGAGATGCCGGTGGGGGAAGCAGATAAGTAAAAGCTCAGGCATGTGCAATGAACAAGAGCTGAGTGGGGTAAGGGGGATGGTGAGTGACAGCGGTGCTATTTTAGGGTGACAAGAAAGGGCCTGAGGAGGTGCTATCTGAGCTGTCACAGACAGCTGGGGGAAGAGCACTCAGCGAGAGGGATACGTTCAAATTGTTTTGCCATAAGGGGGTTGGAGCAGGAAGCTGGGGGTGGGGCGCTATAAGGGGGATCCCTTACTAAGACTCAGACTTAAGTTTCCAACTACCTGTTTTCTTCTCCATCTGGATGTCCCACTGGCAGCTCAAACTCCACGTGTTTACAATTTCTCTCCTGATCTGCACCCGCTCCTCAGCCTCCCGCTCTACTTCTGTTATTAGTGCCACTATCTCCATAATCACCTGGACCGAAATCTTGGACTTGTGCGCACCAGGTTCCCAGGTTGTGCTCATGGCTTCCTCAAATGCTCTCCTCACAGGCCTTCCTGCCTGCGGCTGCTCTGGCTTCTGCCCACCTGTGGTCAGTCATCTTCTTTCAGCTCTGCTTTGACTTAATTCTCCTCTTGAAAAGCTTGAGTGTCTCTACAAATATAGCCTGCAGTCCTTACTCAGAACGAAGGTCCCCCTTTCCTTCCCACCCCATCTCCCCGCAGTTCCCCAAAGACAGCCTCTCCTCGCCTGTCCTCACGTCCGGAGCCTGGCCGCTTCCTCCTCCGACTGAAATTCAATCGCCACTTCTCCCATGAAGTCTCTCCTCGGTTCTCACTCAGCAGAGCTTTCTCTTCCTTTGACTTATAAAATTCGATCTGCACCCCCTTCTTTTCTGGCCCTTTTCGATTGTAACATTGAGAAAAGAATTGAAAATGAAAATACAATCATTCATATTCCCATTTCAACAAGTGAGTTCACATCTGACTGGGGTAAAGGGGATGGTGAGTGAAAGAAGATATTCTTTTCCAGGCCTTGGCTATCTGAATGCATATTTTTATATAATTGTAATCACAGTAGACAGACAACGTTGTTTTGACTTCTACCCAACATTTTCCCCGTCTTCCTACAGTCTTTTGAAAATTGTAGGAGTTTCAAAATAAGTCTGTAAGTGTCTCATTCAAGGATGTATCTCACAGAGTTGATCTAGCACTGGGTATTGGATGGGTTTTGGTTTGGGCTATTATAAACTAGAAGCTTTCTGAGGGGAAAAAAAGATCCTAAGTCTTCTCTGTATTCCTAGCACCTAACAAACTACTTCAATCAGTATTTATTAGGTGAATAGATGACAAAATGCATACAACAAACATCTTTAGGCATAACTTTTTTTTCCTGTTGATTATTTCCCTAGGATATATTTTCCTGGGCTCAATGAACCAGAGTAACAATATTTTGGGGGAGTGTGGGGCATTGCACATTGTTTATTGCAGGCACTCAGTAAATGTGGGTACATAAATGTTCAAAGTATATATAACCAGGGTATGCATTTGTCAGACTGCCCTGGTCAGGAGGCAGACTATGACCATGGACTAGACCATGCATGTCAAACTCAAAGGCTAACACGGGCCAAATAGACAAGGTTTAAGTTTCTTGGGCCACAAAAAAACAAAAGCTTCAATTTTCATAGAAACGTAGGTTTATTTCGATAGAGACATGCTGAATACAAAGAGCTGAAATAAATGAGTCATCATTAACATAAAATAATAGAACATTTTAATAAAAATTAATATTTTTTCTTGAACATTAACTGACCAGACACTGTATAACTGCACAAATTCATAAGTGTAATGCAAATAAACCTATTTTTCTTGTTCTCCAAAAGCGAAATATTTCCTGTTGCACACACCAAACAAGTTAGTACAAGACTAATGGCATGGCTATTGGCTGCTAAAATATTCACTGCTGGTATTAGTGGAGAGAAACGGTGCGCCTGCACGTAAGGGAAATGAATGCAACACGATTATAGTAATCAGTCATTAGCGAATGTTGTGGTTTGTTACTAATAATGATGTATAATAGGGTATTGTAAAAATTAAGTTACAAAATTTTCATTAAAATTTTCTTACATACCGTTATATTGGCTGGGCTGCAAAAATATTCGTTGTGGGCCGCATGCGGCCCGTGGACTGCAAGTTTGACATGCTTGGACTAGACTAAGGCTATCGTTATTTATTTTTTTCCTTTGGAGGGGGTACCCGGATTTGAACCGGACTAAGGCTATCTTTAAAAAAAAAAAATGTTTGAGAGAACCAAGATGGCAGCGTAGGTACGTGCCAGTACTCGTCACCTCCCAGAACCACATTAAAATTATAATCAAAATACAGAACCATCATCATTCAGAACTGCCTGAAAGCTGGCTGAATGGAGGTCCTACAACTAAAAAAAGTAAAGAAGTACATTGAGACTGATAGAAGGAGTGGAGGTGAGAACAGGCTGGTCCGACCCGACAGGTGGCTTTTTTTTTTTTTAATAGGGAGAGAGATAGTCTCTGTGGAGGCTGCCCGTGAGGAGCAAGGAGTTCCAGCCCCACAACAGACCCCCAGCCCAAGGTTCCAGACTTGCAACTATGGACTATAAAAAACAGCACGGATTGTGGCTGAGTGACAGGGAGCTTCCATTTAAAGGACCAGTACACGAAATTACTTGGATTCCCAGTACCGAGTGGCTTTAGGGAACCTAGATACATATGGGGAGGAACTGGATTGTCTGGCATCAGGGCAGGAACTTGGGGGTGGCTTTTTCCCAGATGGGGGTGCTCCCAGGGGTCACTGTTCCTGTGCTGGGCTGACTGGCAGCCATATCTGAGTCCCCATCATTCTGGAGCACACTTTTTTACCCTCTGGGGATTCCCTGAGACCCCACCTCATCGAATTTGCAGCCCCACCCAAGCTGTTTGCAACAGCTTTTCCATATGAATGGCCTGTCCATGCTCAGGTTTCAGACTTTACTAAAACCTCTCAAACAAGCTCCATTTGGTGACAGCATGCCCTGAGCCTATCAATAAAAGGCCCATGATCCAGCACTAGCACCAGCTGCCTTGCTTCACATCTGGGCCTCACCTGGGCACCTCCAAGCCCAATACAAATAGCAAATAGCAGACATCTGCAAATCCCTCTGCTGCTCCTGCTGGGTAGCCCCAGGCAGTGGCTGACTTTGCACTTCCCTGGAGAATCTAGAACAAGTGTGCCTGGTGGATAGCTTCAGTCCAATAGCAGATTACAACTCTATACATCCACAAGCGATACATTCCAAAGTCAGACTCAGTGAGCACCAAAACCCCACTAAAGCAAGTCCTGCTTCATAGGGGTGTCTACTACACAGCAGCTCTCCCAGTGTAGTCGCAGCTGGTTCCCACAACCAATTGGCCTGGAGCTCAATTCCTCCCAGTAATGCCAACAGCAATCAAGTCTCAACTACAACGAGACTGTGCACATAGCCCACACAGGGACATACCTCGAGTGCCCAGCTCAGGTGACTGGGGAGGCTAAGCCACTGGGCCCTATAGGATACCTACTACACAAGGCCACTCTACTAACTCAAGGAGATGTAGCAGCTCTACCCAATACATAGAAACAAATACAGGGAAGCAGCCAAAATGCAGAGACAAAGAAACATGTCACAAATGAAAGAAATGGAAGAAAGCAAACTACTGGATATAGAGTTCAAAACCACAGTTGTAAGGTTACTCAAGAATCTTCTTGAGACCTCCAAGGAACTCAGTGAGACTTTCAAGAATCTTAGTGAGAATGCCAAAAAAATGGAAAAGGACCAGTCAGAAATTAAGCATACACTGTCTGAAATAAAGAATAATATATGGGGATTCAACAGTAGAGAATTCTGAGAATCCAATCAATGATTTGAAATATGAGGAAGCAAAAAACACCCAATCAGAAGAGCAAAAAGAAAAAAGAATCCAAGAATATGAAGATAGTGTAAGGAGCCTTTGGGAAAATGTACCAACCTTTGCATTATGGGGGTGCCAGAAGAAGAGAGAGAGCAAGATATTAAAATCTATTTGAAGAAATATTGACAAAAAACTTCCCCTATCTGGTGAAAGAAATAGACTTACAAGTCCAGGAAGCACACAGAGCCCCATACAAGAGGAACCCAAAGAGGACCACACCAAGACACATCATAATGAAAATGCCAAGACGAAGAGAGAATCTTAAAAGCAGCAAGAAAAAAAGCAGTTAATTACCTACAAGGGAGCTCCCATATGACTGTCAGCTGATTTTGCAACAGAAACTTGCAGGCCAGAAGGGATTGGCAAGAAATATTCAAAGTGATGAATAGCAAGGGCCTACTACCAAAGCTGTCATTTAGAATTGAAGGTCAGATAAAGAGCTTCACAAACAATAAAAAGCTGAAGGGGGGGGGGGGGGGAAAAACTATGAACAATAAAATGGCAACAAATACATATCTATGAAGAATTGAACCCAAAAATCAAAATAAGTGAACAAGAAATCTAAAGAACAAAATATACTGGTGAATAAAATAGAATCAGAGGCATGGACGCATGGAACAGACTGGTGAATCTCAGAGGGAAGGAGGCTGGGGGATGGGAAGAGATTAATCAAATATTTTATCTATGAACACAGACAGTAGGGTGGTGAAGGCCTGGGGCGGGGCAGGAATGGGGTGAAGGGGTAGTGGGGCAAAAAAAGGGGGACACCTGTAATACTCTCAACGATAAAGATTTTTTAAAAAATGTTTAATATGTTTTTATTGATTTTACAGAGAGAGGAAGGGAGAGGGAGAAACTTTGATTAGCTGCACCCCCTCTCCCCCCGACAGCAAACTCCCTATGGCAGTGGTTCTCAACCTTGAACGAGGCCCAGAAATCAGGATTTTAAAAAGATTCCCAGGTGATTCTAATGTGCAGCCAAGGTTGAGAACCACTGCCCTATGGGGATCCAACCCACAACGCAACCAGGGTGTGAGTCCTGACCAGCAATTGAATCAGTGACCTCTTGGTGCACAGGAGGACACCCAACCAACCGAGCCACACGGGCCAGGGCAACTAAGGCTATCTTGATTTCCCCATGGGAGAAGGCAGATTCCAGAGAAACAGCTCAGAAAATACATCCTGTAGTTGTTACATACATATTTGGAGAAAACTCTATGGTTTCAGAGAACAGGAAAATGGTGTCCTGTGACTGGATCAGAGTGTTCCCAGCCCTCATACCTTGCATTCACCCAAATACATTCCCAGCTATGAGGGCTTGTGATGCCACCAATTTTGCATCCTACTGAGAAACCACTGGCAGATATGTATCTAGATGGCTTCCCCCAACCCCAAGCCATATACACACCCTATACTATTGAATGTTTTCATAGAGCCCACCACAGAGGAATGCATGGACATGCAGAGTGGGCCCTCTGGCCTTCCCTTCTGAGTTTTGATCCAATTGCCAATGGCCAGGGGCTTGCTTCTCTTCTCTATCACACTTATACTCACCAGCCAGAGAGCTCTCCATGCCCTTCAGCATGAAAAAAGTGCTCACTGAAAATTTCAGTCCAAAAAAAGGCTTGCTTTTCCAGTGAATTCTGCTTACTTAACCCAATTATTGATTCAACACATATTTACCAAGCATCTAATACACACCTGCTCTCAAGGAAGCTGCAGTCTTGTTTACAGGAGTTTCATCTGAGAGACCTGCAGTTTGCCTTGGGTGTTTTTCTAGCTTTTGCTCTACTGTTGCACCTGCCAGGATAGGGGCAGGAGAGCAAGCCAGCAACACTCACAGCTCCCTCTCTAATAGAAACTACGGGGGTGGGTGAGTGGAGAGGGGCTGTGTGGGGAAATAGAGTTGCAAGGTGGGAAAAAACAGCAACGTATCCAGAGTAATACAGTAACCTCGAGGAAACGTAATTACTCTGGCTACATAGAAAATATCTAGTCTTACTGAAAGACACTATTCTAGGATGCAGATTTTGCCTCCGAGTTCTGTCCAAGGCGCTTGGTCTAAGTGGAGTCTAACCACCACTTTAAGGCATTTAACTCCAGGAATGTTCAAGATGGCATAAAAAAGACTTTAAAGAACTCAAGCAGAACATTGCACTGACTTTCTTTTTAAGGGTGGTTGACAAACTTGAGATGGAAACCATATAACACTTTCTCAAACCACCAGGTTTGGGGGCTGGTGGCTTTCGTTCAGACTTTCCAGGAGTTAGCTGGACTCCTCTCCGCCCCTCAGGCTGTCCAGGGGATGATACCCCTCCCCGTTTGGAACACAAGGAGCCTTTCTTTGGAGTTGGAGCTCAGTAAGCTAATGCCTGTATCCTGAGCCAAAACTATCACAGAGCTGCCTGACTCGTTTACACACCACGTGTCAGAGGAAGAAGCATGCCTGGCTGCTGCTCCTGAAAAAACAAGTTTTGCCCCCAACAAAGCAGATCACCACCTTCTGACTTGCCTCCTATGGGTCGCAGTTCATGAAAGCAGAGTCTGATTCAGGATTGTTATTTTTTCCCTCCGGTTTAGAAATGGGAAAGGAGAATGTTTTCTTGGTAGACCAGAAAGCCCAGCCGCTAGGCTACAAGGACAGTTCTGTTATGACTGGGGATGGCCTTGTCTGAGGGGGTAGGAGAAGGGGGGGTGGGGCGAAGGACAGAGGAAGGAGACCACAGATACAGTTGGGCTAGGATGGTTGGGGTATCAAGGCCATGAAGATCTGTAGTTCAGCACGGTCCCAAAATGAGATAGTTGTGTTACAAAGCCAAAGGGGCCATTTCCTATGTTTACACTAATGTTATTTTGAGAGACTTTTAAATGCTTTTTTTAAAAAAAAAAAACTACCTAAAAGTACTATCACTTTTAGCTTCTCAATGATCTGAGGCATGGGGATTATCTTTATGTTAATCAGAAATCACAGTGTAAAGGTTAATTGCCCTGCCCCAATCAGTGACAAAGCTCAGTCCTCACAAGTTACAGCCCATTTAGGCCACTAGCTGTCCTAGTTTGACAGACGTTGGAATATTCATTTTGTTTTTAGGGCATGAAAAAACTTACTTATAGCTTTCAATTTCACCCATAGCAGTGCCCAGGGTTGTTTGTGTGTGACTTTGCTATGAAATATCTTTGGGGTCACTGCTGTCCCAGGTGGACAGGGTCCCAGGGACACACAAAGCTGTTCTCCATGTCCATCCTGCTGTATCAGACTCTTCTCCCTAATCCCAAATGAGGTGCCACCCCCGTAGAATCAATAACCTGTTCCCCAGGTCAGTGCAGCTCACTCACTGTGGAAATGAAGTTGCTGATGGCCATCCAGGGAACAAATTGGCGATATGGCTCACAGCTAATGCCTACTGATCCTGCAAATTCAGCAGAGAGCCACTGTCATACCCAGCGAGAGACGTGGCAGTCACCGGGCCCAAGAAGCACAGGTGCTGACTGTGCAAATCCCTCTAAGTGGCAGACAAGGGCCCCACACAGATCCTTCCCCGAAGCCTTCTTGCCAGAGAGCTCAGCCCTCTGCTGCCTGCCCTCACACACTGTCCGGGACGGCTAGAGGGATACGTGAACCGGTAGCGTCTCCCATCCCTCCCGTGGGCCCTGTGGCAGCTGGGACAGTGTGCTGCTGCTGAGTGCAATGGAAGACCCCAAGAGTCCATGGAATTGGTGGTGTCGTTTTCCTAACACCTTCACTTTTCACTTTCAGGCAGCCCCCCTGCGGCAGCTGTCCAGGAGCATGTCCTCCTTACCTAGCCACAAAGGAAAGCCGCAGTGCTGGGCTGCTCAAAAGGTGTCTGTCCTTCAAAGAGATGAATGTAAGCCTTCCTCAAAAAGCAGCGGTCTTCATCAAGTTCTCTTCAACAGCAGTACAGCTGTAAAAAACTTCTTTTATGAGGATGAAGCAAGATATAAGGATACTCTGTTAGAGAGACTAGAAGTCATTCATGAATCCATTCATATGACTGCTGGGTACCAAGAAAGGGGCACAGATCTAATCACCCTGGGGAGAAGTGGCTGGCAGCTGGAGTAGTCAGGACCAGCTCCAAAAGGTAGCAAGTTTCATTAGAGTGAAGTCTGTCGGCAGGGTAGACTGTGGCATCCCCAGAGAGTGATCAGGATGACCAGAGGTAGCTTGCAGGGGGCCCAGCAAGGAGCAGCCTGCACCAGCTAGAGCCAAGGTCTGGGGGATAAGGCTAGCTTGGGACCAGATTGCGGAGGGCTTTAAATGTCAGGCTAAGGAATTTATCAGGGAAATGAAATGATCAAACAGGTGTTTTAGGAAGATGAATTTGAAGAGAATGTGCAGGATGAATTGGAAAATCTGGAAGCATGGCAACCATTAGGAAGCTGTGAGATTAATTAGGCTGTTGCAGTAGTCCTATGTGAGTTGATAAGGGTGTAAATGAGCAGAGCGGCAGCAGAAATGGAAAGGGACAGCTGCAAGAGACATTGTTAAGAGAGAATGAATGAGGTTTGCTGCCTGATTGGATTGGGGACCCAGGGAGCTCAAGGAATCAAAGATGACACCAGAGTTTTGAGCGTAGGCAACTGCTGATACACTGAACAGAAAAAGGGATGTTAGAAGAGGGAGCTGTTTTCAGCAGATGCGAATTCAGTTCAGACAGAGCCTGCAGGATGCCTAAGTGGAAATGTCTGACAGGTCACAGGAAATTTAAAACTAGAGCTCATGAGCGATGTTTTGGTTGGTGATGAACTTGAGAATCTCAAGTGCAGAGAAGTGATAAATGAAGTCGTTGAATGAATGAGAACTCTAAGGAAAAGCCTAATACAGTGAAACAGAGGACCAAAGACTGACCTCTGAGGAATGCCCACATTTAAAGGGTTTCTATTACAAACCTGAGTTTAGAAAGTGCCATCCACATGCTGCATGTCCTCACCATTAAAATCAGTTTAAAGTGTATATCAGTTTGAGAAACCCAAGCAACATAGCATTTTTATGACTCAGTAGGAATTAAATTATAATAACCTAACTATTCCCCTAAACAAATTTGGCTGAATTCAAGGCTCATATCCAGAGAAAAAAGAATAAATGATATAGTGAACATAATCTAGAAGATTAGTAGATTTAAGCCCACAAGGATGTCAAGCAATAAAAACTTGTGAAAAATATCCTATAAATAACATTTAATTAGAGAAAAGTAAATATTTACTCATTTTTAACATAGGACCAATAAATTTACCGTATTTGCAGTACACTGTCTTCCTGAGTGTGAATTTTTAATAAAGGCTGCATTAAAGCATAAGCTGGCTCAAACATTTGTGAAGATGAGTTAATATAGGAAGGCTACCCAGAGTATAGTAAGCCCCACTAGACTTAGCATGCAAACAGAATATCTTTTCTTTTTTAGACCTAGTCTTTTTACTTGTATATTTACAGTATATTGTATTTTTTGACAGTCATTTTAAAAAAAGAAAATATTGTAGCTTTGAATTTTTGGACTAAAAGATGCCTTAAATCCTATAAAGAAATATTTTGTTTTATGTATTGCTAACATTTTCTCCTTATTGCCTTTAATAAAGAATATGCACCAAATAGTCTAACAGCAAAGCAACTGTTATCCCATGACACCTTTAATAACTATTGAAAGAGTAGACTTAGCCCTGGCTGGGTTTGCTCAGTGGCTAGAGCAGCGGTTCTCAACCTGTGGGTCGTGACCCCTTTGGCGGTCGAACGACCCTTTCACAGGGGTCGCCTAAATACATCCTGCATATCAGATATTTACATTACGATTCATAACAGTAGCAAAATTACAGTTATGAAGTAGTAACGAAAATAATTTTATGGTTGGGTCACAACATGAGGAACTGTATTTAAAGGGCCAGAAGGTTGAGAACCACTGGGCTAGAGCATCAGCCTGCGGATTGAAGGGTCTCGGGTTCGATTCCGGTCAAGGGCATGTACCTCCATTGCAGGCTTAATCCCAGCCCCGGGAGGCAACCAATTGATGTGAGAGTCTCACATTGATGTTTCTCTCTGTCTCTCCTGCTCCCTTCCACTCTCTCTAAAAATCAATGGAAAAATATCCTTGGGGGCGGATTAACAACAACAACAACAAAATGAATCAGACTTAGATCTTAACATGTCCTCATATTTAACACGTTTAATTCACATTTTCCTCTAAAATATCATAGCAAACATATCAACATATATCAAAAGCAGTTAAAATATAGAAACACCTTTCCAGTGGACATAAGACTTTTAAAAAACAGAAACAAGTTAAAAAAATTTACAAATTATACAAAACGGGCTGCACATAAAATACTGACATGCAGTTATTCAGAAGATACTGGTTTTAGTTATTTCCAGGTGTTGGGAATAGTCTAATATGGCAATCCAGAAAATATATGCAATTGTTGGCTGGCCTTAGAGGTACTACATATACACATTTAAAAAAATAGTCATGCAAAACTTATAAACCTGGTAACTTCTCATTCTCCAGATATTTTGAATACCTAAAAAATATAAACATATCATATGATCTTAAAGGGAACTCTCATGGAATGAAACTTTTTAAAGTGGATGATACAGAGATAGGCCTCTTAGAAAATTTTCCCTATTCGACTTGAGTTATTAAAACCAAAGCAGCCCTGGCCAGTGCGGCTCAGTTGATTGGAGCTCTGTCCCATGAACCTAAGGTCACCGGTCAGATTCCTAGTCAGGGCACTGCCCACGTTGCCGGTTTAAACTCTGGTTGGGGCATGTTCGGGAGGCAACCAATTGATGTTTCTCTTTCTCTCCCTCTCTTCCTCTTTCTAAAATCAATGAAAATACAACAACATATAGAGTGAGGATTAAAACAAAAAACAAAGCAGTAGTTTTCTTGATGTCCTCAGCTTCTTAACTAAGACCAAATAGTTTAATTCTATCAGCTAAATTTAATCGAAGAGTTGACTTTTTAAGCACAATAAGGTCAAACTTCTTTCATCAAGTTTAAAAAATACACAGGAACTAACTAATCCATTACTTAGGAGTTGATTTCATTTTTAAAACATGGGCCTTGGGCTGATTTGCCAAACACTGGGAAAAGATAGAGATGAAAAAAGTCAGACAATTTGCTTGTTTCTTTTTAAGTACTTACACTAAATAATGTAATTGAAGAGTCAATTTTTGTGGGGAAGAATCAGGTAGATGATTCTTATTTGAAAGTTACAATGAAAAGGGACTCATCTTTATTTAATTAAGGGGGGACTGCACTGTTTTAGGTTAACAACAATCCTGAAGGGTTGCAGTTTTGTAAGCAACTGAAAAATCTGAAATGTGATAAAAAATCGAGAGTAATGTCTGTTGTTGAAGATATAGGACATACTTTCACAAGGAAGTTTCCAAAATAGCTATTTTTCATTAAATCTAAAGAGTCTGTAATATACACATGTCATAAAACAAAAGAGGTGGTGACTCAGAGATACTTAGATTCAACTTCTGATTCAGACAAATAAAAGTCCAAATGTTTGAAATTAAATGATCAACTACTCGCCAAAAATCCACAAAATATTCACACCAGATAGACCAAGATTAACTCTCCTATAAAGAAAAAAGAAAAAAGTTTTAGTGAAACCGATTGCCAAGCACTGAAGGTCTTTTCTCATATAACTAAACACAGAGTGCATGTTTAATTGATGACATTTAACAGTATTCTGTAATAAGTTATGGTCCACACGGTTTATCAGCTGAATTCTAGTAACAGTAATTACTTTCTTAATTGTGCTTAAAACCCAAATTTAGAATAAATGAATTTACAGTGTTGAAAATTAATTTTTCAGTGAGCCTCAATAACTATTATATCAGGTAGAGTTAACAGGATCATTTTAGTAGGTAAAATTAAAGTAAATGTGTAATAAAATTTTTCTAAATGGAGAATATAGAGACAGGCCTCTTAGAGAAATTTACCTATTTGACTTGAATTAGGAATTTTCCAATATTAGAGATGCTTTAGTGGATTTGCATATGGGCATTAATATAAACTAAACCATATTTCACATATAAAAAAAATCCCTGAGGGGGTAGGTAGGGGCTGGGAGGAGGGGAATAAGGGGGGGGAAACGGGAGATAGCTGTAATACTACCAACAATAAAAAATATATTAAAAAATAAATAAGGAAAAATCACTTTAGAGGGGAATAAGGGGGGGAAACGGGAGATAGCTGTAATACTACCAACAATAAAAAATATATTAAAAAATAAATAAAGAAAAATCACCTTAGCTGATCTGCTCAGTGGTTAGTGGTGGCCCACACACTGATGGATCACAGGTTTGTGTGCAGGATGGATTCCCGCCCTAGTTGGGGGGGGAGGGGGGAGGGGGTGTGTGTACGGGAGGCAACCAGTTGATGTGTCTCTCTCACATCAATGTCTCTCTCTCTCTCTCCCTTCCACTCTCTTTAAAAATCAAAGGGGGAAAAAAATATCCTCGGGTGAGGATTAACAAAAAGAAAAATCGGTTTCTACTCCAGAGAGTAATATAACTGTATTTAAAGTGTGAGACGAGGGCTATAAGAGAGATAAATTACTCATCTAACAGAGTAAGAAATCAATCAACTATGTCCAATACTGAAGAATCAAGAGAGAGCTGCACCTCTATTACTTGGAATCATAGGAGTAATATCAGAATGAAAAGCTACAGGAGTTTCAAGTGGTGACTTTGGAAAGTGGGCTTGGGTAATACAGGGAACTGCTTATTTCTGTCATTAACTTTTAGCACTATATGATTTATTAAATTATGAGTATGTATTCATTTTGATAAAAATTAAAAATATATATTACAAAAATGCCCTTCAAAAAAGGTAATTTCTATCAGCCATTATTTTCCTATTTTTTCATACCCTCACCGACACACAATGATAAATCTTAATTTGATAGAAAAATGTTTTTGTTTTTGTTTTTTGGATTTGGTAGTCCTTTTATTTTCTTCTAATAGATTGAGTAGCTTATTAAAAGCCAAAGTTTTATTTCTTATCTTTTACAATTATTTATTTATTTATTTATTTTTTATTGCTAAAAGTATTACAAAGGGTATTGCATATGTGTCCTTTTTTTCTCCCCTGCCCTTGACAATCTCCTGGCCTCCCCTACCCCCCAGTGTCTTATGTCCATTGGTTATGCTTATATGCATGCACACAAGTCCTTCGGTTGATCTCTTACCCCCCTCCCTCCTGCCCCCCAAACCTCCCCGGCCTTCCTGCTGCAGTTTGACAATCTGTTTGAGGCAGCTCTGCCTCTGTATCTATTATTGTTCAAAAGTTTATAAAGGTCTCTCTTATCCATGAATGAGTGAGATCATGTGGTATTTTTCCTTCATTGACTGGCTTATTTCACTTAGCATAATGCTCTCCAGTTCCATCCATGCCGTTGCAAATGGTAAGAGTTCCTTCTTTTTTACAGCAGCATAGTATTCCATCGTGTAGATGTACCACAGTTTTCTAATCCATTCATCTACTGATGGGCACTTAGGCTGTTTCCAAATCTTAGCTATGGTGAATTGTGCTGCTATGAACATAGGGGTGCATAGATCCTTTCTGATTGGTGTTTCTGGTTTCTTGGGATATATTCCTAGAAGTGGGATCACAGGGTCAAATGGGAGTTCCATGTTTTGTTTTTTGAGGAAACTCCATACTGTCTTCCATAGTGGCTGCACCAGTCTGCATTCCCACCAGCAGTGCACAAGTGTTCCTTTTTCTCCACATCCTCTCCAGCACTTGTCGTTTGTTGATTTGTTGATGATAGCCAGTCTGACAGGTGTGAGATGGTACCTCATTGTTGTTTTGATTTGCATCTCTCGGATGATTAGTGACTTTGAGCATGTTTTCATATGTCTCTTGGCTTTCTGAATGTCCTCTTTTGAAAGGTGTCTATTTAGATCCTTTGCCCATTTTTTGATTGGATTGTTTATCTTCCTTTTGTTAAGTTGTATGAGTTCCCTATAAATTTTGGAGATTAGGCCCTTATCAGATATAATGTTGGCAAATATGTTCTCCCATGTAGTGGGCTTTCTTGTTGTTTTGTTGATGGTTTCTTTTGCTGTGCAGAAACTTTTTATTTTGATGTAGTCCCATTTGTTCATTTTCTCTTTAGTTTCAACTGCCCTAGGAGCTGTATCAGTGAAGAAATTGCTTTGGCATATGTCTGAGATTTTGTTGCCTTTGGATTCTTCTAGAATTTTTATGGTTTCCTGTCGTACATTTAAGTCCTTTATCCATTTTGAGTTTATTCTTGTGTATGGTGTAAGTTGGTGGTCTAGTTTCATTTTCTTGCATATATCTGTCCAATTTTCCCAACACCACTTATTGAAGAGACTATCTTGGCTCCATTGTATGTTCTTGCCTCCTTTGTCAAATATTAATTGAGCATATTGGTTCGGGCTAATTTCTGGACTCTCTATTCTATTCCACTGATCTATATGTCTGTTCTTGTGCCAGTACCAGGCAGTTTTGAGAACAGTGGCTTTGTAATACAGCTTGATATCTGGCATTGAGATCCCACCTACTTTGTTCTTTCTCAGGATCGCTGCAGCTATTCGGGGTCTTTTTTTATTCCAGATGAATTTTTGGAGAGTTCGTTCTAGATCTTTGAAGTAGGCCATTGGTATTTTAATGGGAAGTGCGTTGAATTTATAGATTGCTTTGGGTAGTATGGACATTTTAATGATGTTGATTCTACCAATCCAAGAACATGGTATGTTCTTCCATCTCTTTATGTCTTCCTCTATCTCTTTTTTCAACGTCCTGTAGTTTTCTGAGTAGAGGTCTTTTACCTCTTTAGTTAAGTTTATTCCTAGGTAGCTTAATTTTTTTGGTGCGATGGTAAATGGGATTGTTTTTATAATCTCTCTTTCTGAAAGTTCACTATTGGTGTATAGAAATGCCTCAGATTTCTTGGGGTTAATTTTGTATCCTGCTACATTGCCAAATTCATGTATTAAGTCTAGTAGTTTTTTGATGGAGTCTCTAGGGTTTTGTATGTATAATATCATGTCGTCTGCAAATAAGGACAGTTTTACTTCCTCTTTTCCAATTTGGATGCCTTTTATTTCTTCTTCTTGCCTAATTGCAATGGCTAATACTTCCAGTAGAAAAATGTTTTAATTTGGGCTTGTCTATGAGGCTAAGCATCTTTTCATGTTTATTAACCATTTGCATAACATTTTCTATGAAAAAGTCTTTTGTGTCTTTGACCACTTTCTATATTTTTCTTTTCTAATTAACTTACATGCTTTACATGTGATGAACATTAACTTAGGTTTGCTATATGTGTTGCAACTATAATGCTTTGTTTCAGTATGACATTTAACTTTAAACTTTATTTATGATGTCTTTCGCTGAACAGAACACTTAAATTACTATGTGGTCAATTCTGTCTAGATTTTTTCCCCTTTGGAAGTAAAACATTCATCTTATTCCAGTAACGACACAGATACGTGGCATTAAATTAAAAATGTTTTTGGATCAATCTGCTGATTTACGGGCATGATTCCAAATGGAGTATATTTGAGCCACTTGCTATTTCCTTTAAGATACAGGGTAGTAGTTTTTAACCATTTCATTATTTTAGAATATATTAAAAAGAGTAAGCAATCATACTTTTAAATTTAATTCAAAGTTATTTTCCTTGGTTAAAAAAAAAACCCAAAATAAATAAAACACAAATTAGTCTTGGTCAAAAATGTTTCATTTTCTACATATAAGTTGTACACTTAAAGATAAGCACTGTATCAATTTGTTTTTGGCCTTTGAATAAATTATTGTTCCATTGAGTACTTTTAAAGCTTTTACATTTTTATGCATATGACAAATTGTATGTGGCACTCAACACAAGATTCACACCATCATGGCAAATCATTTATGCATCTAAATATCAATTTGGATCTACAGAAGAAAAGATAAATTTTCAATTAAAACAGAAAACTAGCCCTAGCCAGTTTGGCTCAGTGATTGGAGTGTTGGCCCGTAGACTGAAGGGTCCTGGGTTTGATTCCAGTCAAGGGCACATACCTCGGTTGCAGGCTCAATCCCCGGCCTGAACCAGGGCCACCAATTGATGTGTCTCTCTCACATCGATGTTTCTCTTTCTCTGTCTCTCCCCCTCCCTTCTACTCTGTCTAAAAATCAATGGGAAAAATATCCTTCTGTGAGGATTAACAAAAACAAAACAAAACAAAAAGACAAAAAACTAAAACTTCATTGTTTATTTAAAATATGTCTAAGCTCCAACCAATTGAGCCACCGTGGCTAGAAATTATCATTTTTGAAGGGCATTTTTATAATACATTTTAAAAATTTTTATCAAAATGCATACTCATAATTTAATAAATCATATAGTGCTAAAAGTTAATGACAGAAATAAGCAGTTCCCTGTATTACCCAAGCCCACTTCCCAAAGTCACCACTTGAAACTCCTGCAAAATCTTAAAGGAAGAAAATCAGTTAATAAATTATGTACTTGTGTTTTTTAAGGACAAATACCTACCCAAGCATTCCTGACTCTTTGGTCTTTATGATGTAAAGGAACATTAATAATGTATGAAACATATTATTTCGGCCCTGGAACAAAGACAAAAAAGACAGCAAGATTTAAACTAAACCAAGCAAAAGAAAACAACAACAACAACACAAAAAACAAGCAAAAAAAACCCCCACAAAAACTAAACCAAGCAAAAGATTCGGTCTGATAGATAAATGCAGATCCTATCAATTCACATTCTACAAACTCAGAATTCCATGTAACTCAGATTTTCACTCACTCATTAAAGACAGTGCCTACTTTGTGCTAGGAAGTGGGAATACTGAAGTGAGTAAGACAGAGAGGATCCATTAAATCAAGGAGCTTAAAGTCTAGTAAAAGGCAGACAGAAAATTCAGAATTACAAAAGTGTGATGAATGTTATGAGGGGGAGGGGGGAGGTGCCATGGGAACACATGTGGGCCTCTGACCCAGACTGGTGAACCAAGGAATGCCTCTCTGAGGAAGAGATTTTTAAGTTGAGACCTGAAAGATGAGCAGAAAGTAAACAGACTGGGAAGTTTCTATACGTGGAGAGTAGCATTTACAAAGTCCTGGAAGAGAGCTATTGTTAGGCTGGTGCCCCTGCATACTATACACACAAAATGCTCTATCTCAAAAATTAACAGCATAAACAAAAGTATGGGGATTAAAAAACTTTAAATCATACTTCAATTATATGTTAATGACAATATAAGTAACAGGTTAAACATAAATTTATTTTATCTACAAGTGACTACACGGCAGCATTTTGCTAGCCCTAAAATCAAGCAATGATATGTAATTTCTGGTCTTTAAACTAGCTCCTAACTTAGGTTTTCAATTCACTGATCAATCTAAGGATATATAATTTTTAAAACACAGTGTTTCTTAAAAAAAAAAAGATTTCAAAGGAAGTTCAATGGCCCAAAATATTTATACTTTTAGAAAGTTGAAATATTAAAACTGAAAAATTGAAATTAATATTCTTCCTTGGGAATCTGATGGAGAACACATTTTATAATTATAGTCAATGTAGAAATTTCTTAGTAAAGGCACTGATAAAAATAACTGCAAAGGTCCTCAAAAGAACTGATGTTTACAATCAAGAATAAAACACCTGGGTAATGCTGGCTTCAGAAGCACATATACTAAGATTAGAACAATACAGGGAAGATTAGCATGGACCCTGCGCACGGTAACACACAAATTGGTGAAGTGTTCCATATTAAAGACAAACAAACAAAACCCTCGATAGAAGTGTAAATCGGTACAATTCCCTTTTTTATAAAGTAGTTTGATATTGATTTTAAAAGCCTTGAAAATATCCTGTAGCCTAGAATTTTACTTTTGGACTCTGAGCTAAAGAAATCACCCAAAATGCAGATAGCTATACATATAAAGATGAATATTCAGCAATATTTATGGTAATTAAGAATTAGAGCACCATCAGTGTGGTTCAGTGGTTAAGCGTCAACCATGACCCAAGAGGTGACAGGATCGATTACAGGTCAGGGCACATGCCTGGGTTGTGGACTCAATCCCCAGTAGGGGTCGTGCAGGAGGCAGCTGATCAATGATTCTCTCTCATTATTGATGTTTCTATTTCTCCTTCTCCCTTTCTCCCTGAAATCAATAAACATATATTAAAATAAATAAATAAATAAATAAATAAATAAATATATTTTTTAAGAAGTATCTTTATGAAGATTTTTAATGGTATGGAAATTATAAAGTTAATCTTTAAAATCATTTACATAAATGATTTCAACCCATAAAAAAGAAGAGAGGGCCCTGGCTGGTGTGCTCAATGGTTAGAACATTGGCCCAAGGATGAAGGGTCGAGGATTTGATTCCTGGTCAAGGGCGAGTACCTGGGTTGCAGGCTCCATCCCCGGCCCTAGTCAGGGCACATGCAGGAGGCAACCAATCAATGTGTCTCTCTCACGTTGATGTTTCTCTCTCCCTCTTCATCTTTCCCTCCCTCCTTTCCAGTCTCTCTGAAAAAATCAATGGAAAAAATATCCTCAGGTGAGGACTAAAAAAAAAAAAGTACAGAAAAAGAGCAAAATGAAATTTACCGAAAACAATACACCAAAATGTTAACAGTTGCCTCTAAGTAATAAAATAATGAGTGATTTTTCTTTATACTTTCCCCAATTAAACATATATTTTATAGTTAAAAATGAGCTGAAGCAAGAAACACATTTTCCCTAATTTAAAAAGTTTACCTATTCCATAAACAAGAGATTCTAATTTTAAAAACATCATCAAAGCAAGTCATCCGTGACATTCTATAATAGCAGCTTCTACATTTAGAAGTACCTTTGGAAGATTGTAGACATGACGCTGGTAGATTAGCTCATAATGGGGAGGGTTGATAGCACTCTGATAAATGCAAAAGACATTCTCGTTTGTCACATCTGTAAAGGAAATATGCTACATGAAAAACAAACAAAATCACCAGATGTAATTCATGTAAAAAGTTCAACTCATTCTTTCAGAAGAGGCTTATACCTGGTTTATTTGGTGTCTGAACAAAGTGCTGAGAAGTAAATGTTTTTCCGTCGGGGTATTTAGGATGTGGAGGTAATCTGGAATCAAGGTAGGTGCAAAACACATGCATAATGATCTAAAAATGAGAAAACAACTTTTCAAAATCAGCATGAAAATCTATCATGGATGTAGCCCTTTAAAAACATCTGTGTTCTTTTCCTTCCTGGCTGCTTGAAGATCAATCTTCATCATGAATGACACAGGAACTATCCTGACCAGGAAGTTCATGACCAACAGAATACTTCAGTGGAAGCAAATGGTCATTGACGTCCTTCACCCTGGGAAGGCAACAGTACCCAAGACAGAAATTCGGGAAAAACTAGCCAAAATGTGTAAGACCACACCAGATGTCATCTTTGTGGTTGGCTTCAGAACCCACTTTGGTGGTGGCAAGACAATTAGCTTTGGCGTGATTTATGTACGATTCCTTGGATTGCGCAAAGAAAAATGAACCCAAACACAGACTTGTAAGACATGGCCTATATGAAAAAAAGAAGACCTCAAGAAAACAGAGAAAGGAACCCAAGAACAGAATGAAGACAGGCAGGGGAGCTGCAAAGGCCAATGTTGGTGCTGGCAAAAAGAAGTAAAGATTCTTCAGTGACTTTATCTGTGGTGATGGTGCAGATTTTTCATGAGAGGATTAATAAACCAAACTTTTATGTGTAAAAAAAAAAAAATCTGTGTTTATAACTCTAATTTAAAATTTTTTCCCTAAAGAGAGAATTAGCAAAAATGCTTTCAAGTGGTTTTAAGATGAAATCTGTAAAATGAAAAGATAAAAGACATTCCTAGTTTTCTGTTAAGTAGATCATTCACACCCATATAGCTAATGAGCAGCAAAACCAAGATAAAAAAATACATATTTATTCAATTCTCAATTTGAATACCAGCATTTAAAACATCATTTTCACACAAAAGTCACTATAAAAAAATAAAGAACATGATTTTGAAAAACTCATAAATGACCCAAATTTTTGTAATCTTTGATCTTATAAATCTAATTCTAGGAATCTTTCTTTTTTTTTAATTTTTTTTAATTTTTTTATTGATTTCAGAGAGGGAGAGGGAGAGAGATAGAAACATCAATGATGAGAGAGAATAATTGATTAGCTGCCTCCTGCACGCCCCCTACTGGGGATCGAGCCCACAACCCAGCATGTGCCCTTGATCGGAATTGAACCTGGGATCCTTCAGTCTGCAGGCCGAAGCTCTATCCACTGAGCAAAACCAGCTAGGGCAAGGAATCTTTCTTAAAGTAGTAATTTCAAATAAGAAAGAAATATGCATCATGATATTCCTTTCAATATTATTTAAGAAAAACAAAAATCCCTTCCCCTATCACATTTCTCAAACTTTTAAGTCTACTATTGGAGAACAGTTGAATGACAGTATATAATAATAAAAAACCTAGTTAAATATTGCAAAAGGGAAAAAAAAACAAGATATATCATTTTACATACATGATTACAACTGTGATAAAAAACATTAAAAAATAGTACAACCTAAGTAAAGGGAAAAAAATACACCAAAATAGTAACACTTATTGGGTTAAAATGTTGGTACAATTTTAATTTTTTATTTCTACTTTAGTTTCCAAATTCTTTTTAATATTTATTTTGATAACGGGAAAATAAAAACACAGAAATCCAATAACAAAACTGAAAAAACGCCCTGGCCGAGTAGCTCAGTTGGTTAGAGCATCATCCTGATGTGCCAAGGTTGCGGGTTTGATCCTCAATCAGGGCACATACAAGAAGCAACCAATAATGCATCAATAAGTAGAACAACAAATCTTTTTTTCTCTCTCTCTCCAAAAGCATTAAAAACAAACAAACAAAAACCACTGAAAAACAACAACAAAAAATAAAACTGCAGACTTACAGCAGAATCAGTGGGCAGGTCTGTATCCCACTTGCGTCCTTTGAAGTCTCCACCTCTATTCCATCGAAACGAGCTCATACAGCCTCCCTGAGAAAGTTCTGTGCCAATAAAGGTGAAATTCAAAAAGCTAAGACTGTGCAAAAGTGCGGGGAAAACGGCTAAGGGGTTATAATAAGAGAAGCATATCATCTTAAAAACCTGATTAAACGATCCATAACATAAATATAAAAGATTAACTTAAAGATCACCAGAAGAAAGAATTACATAAATCCAAAATGTGAGATAAGACTAATATTCTGGATTCTTAAAGTCAATGTCATGTAGGCAAAAGGTGGCAGACTCGAGACAGAGACAAAAAAAAAAAAGAAAAAAGAAAAAGAAAAAGATGAAATAATACATTTAATGTGTGAACCTACACTTTATTTCTGGTTAAAAAAAAAATAGGGCATATAACATTATTTGGACAATTGGGAAATTTGAATTGTATATTAGATAATATAGAAATATTTTAAATTTTTAATTGTATTATGGTAATGTAGGGGAATTTATTCTTTTAGAAATTCGCATGCTGAAAAGTAATAATGCCTATACAATATACTTTCAAATGAGCAAAAGAAAGTGTGTATGTATACATATATGTACATGTATATGTGTAGCGAGAGAGAGAGAGAATCAAATATGGAAAATGTTAATAACTATTCAATCTAGAAGGCTTATACAGGGTTCATTGTACTTCTTTGTATATTTGATATATATTAATACTTTATATATAATTTGCATATATATGAGCCCGCGCGCATGTGCACGCGCACTCGCACACACACACACTTTTTTTTTATATACAAACCTACCTATGGGGCAATCTTGCCAAAAAATTGTAACCTAAATTTTCAGGAAATAACAGAGAACAGAGGGTCATGTAAAAGTACACCATGGGGATGCATCCAACAAAATCCATACCATGGGAAACACTACAGGACAAACAATCCAGTTCTTTCAAAAAATAAGTTTTGCGCAGTGGCGGTATTGTAGCCAATGAGGTTTATCCAAGGCGCGATTATTGCTAATTGGAAAAAAAAATAAGTTGCAAAGAAAAAAAATGATGGATGGGAAACCTATAGCTTAAAAGAAACAAATATAGCAACCAATCACAACATGTGATAATATTTGAATCCCAATTCAAATAAACAGTACCAAAAAAAAAGTAATTACACATTTTAAGAGATGGTTGGAAATTTGTATATATAGACTGTATATTTCATGATATAAATAAATTATCATAGCGCAGGTGGTATGGCTCAAATGGTTGAGAGTCAACCTATGAACCAAGAAGTCATGGTTTGATTTCCGGTCAGGGCACATGCCCGGGTTGCAGGCTCGATGCCCAGTAGGGGGTGTGCAGGAGGCAGCCGATCAATGATTCTCTCTCATCATTGATGTTTCTATCTCTCTCTCTCCCTCCCTTCTTCTCTGAAATCAATATATATGATTTAAAAAGAAACTGTTAAAAATATTAGATGTAATAATTATAGTTATGTTTTTTAAAAGGTTTTATCTTTTAGAGATATCTAGAGATATTTACAGATAAAGTGATAATGATACATAGGATTTGCTTCACACACACAGGAAGAGAGGAGGTAGATTGGGATATGGAGAGGGCAGAGATTGCCCGGGGACTGATGGTTGTTGGGACCGGGTGCTAGGTACAAAAGTGTGGAGCATACTGTTGTGTCTAGTTTTATGTATGTTTGAATTCTCCTTATATAAAAAGATTTTTAAAAGTCATGATAAATGCTTATTCCTGTACCTCAGTCAAACCTAGGGGGGAAAAGGGTGCACCATAATATTTTGAAATTAAGATTTACAATAAATCTGAAGAGTGAGATATTATTTCTAAAACTTGCTTTAGAGATAAGAACATTTTACAGAGTTTACCCAAATGAAAATAGGCAAAAAGAGAGTGTGTGGGAATATCAGGGAGGATAAATTTCCTGATTCTCAAGTCAGCTTCCTCAGATCACATTTCCCCCAAATGATCAGAAGATAACAAAATGTAAAAAAAGGAACATAATAGCCCTGGCCAGTGGGGCTCAGCAGTTAGAGTGTCAAACCTGAGCACCAAAGGGCCATGGGTCCAATTCCCAGTCAAGTGCATGTACCTGAGTTGCAGGTTCCATCCCTGGCATCAATGTTTCTCTCTCCTTCTCCCTCCCTCCCTCCCTCCCCCCACCACTCTCTCTAAAAATGAATGGAAAAAATATTTTCAAGTGAGGATTAACAAAACAACAACAACAAAAGAACATAAATATGACATAAAAATGGAAAGAAATAAGAATCACCTTGCTGAAATTATAAAGAATGTCAAAGTGGCACCATTTTTGATAGTTTAAGAATAGAAAATGAGTGAAATATTCATTGAGCCCTTTTAGCTCATTTTTAAGTCTTTCTATATAGAATAAAATTATTAACTAACATATTCAAGGCTAAGTATATTATTTTGACAATTCTTAAGCATATAAAACATAAAACCCAAGTTGTTCAAATATAACTCTTAATAAAGCTGTAATTAAATATATTTTTATAAAATGTAAGATCATACTTAGTGATATTTTTAATTTTTTGCAAAAAATTTTCCCCTTCGTTATCTTTATTTATAAAATCTGAAAGTAGTGAAAAAGTTCTCGTTTTTTTCCCCCCTCTTCAAATCAATAGTTACCTTTGATCCTTTCAAACAAGTATTCCTGATTTGGGGTAAGGTCCAGATACTGTACAATTGTATTCAGAGTTGGAATGAGAGGAGCTTTGACAAGAGCAGCTTGTTTCAAGCTGGTAATATTAGCCTCTGTTAAAAATAAAACACACCAAAAACATTATTATTCACTTGGGCCTCTAAAAAATACTTAAAATGCTCTTCCTACATAAACGTTGAAGGAATACTAGTAAATGACAGCAATAATAGTTTATCTTAACAATTTGCATTTATCTACTTTACTTATAATTTATTTTATCATTTCTGACAAAGGTGGCCAGATATCTATCTCTCTCTGTCTCCCTCCCTTCCTCCTCCCAGCCCCCCAAAGAATCAGCCAGATCCATTTTGGAAGATATATAAACAACTAATACACTACAGTCCAGCCATAAAAATAATACTGGATAATACTTAACAAAATAGAAAGAGCAAGGGGAAAAAAACATAAGACTCTGATTTAATTAGAAATATATACATATGTATGTACCATATTTCCTCAACCTCTGAATATACACTTTTCATGTTCTTAAATTATAAGATAACTTACAATTGATATATATATAGTTAATATCATAGTATTTCTTAAAAAAATAACAATTGGTCGTGACTAAATTGATAATGGTTATTGCTGGAAGCTGAATGGTAAGTAATATTCTTCTTTGTGTATTTTTGTACTTTTTGAATTTTCTACTTGAACACTGTATACTGCTTTTGTAGTCATAAAGCAATGGTGTTCTTTTTTAAAAAGCACATCATGCTGGTACTGACAGATGTTACAACATGGATGAAACTTGAAAACATTATTATATTAAGTGAAAGAAGCCAGTCACAAAGGACAACATATTGCATATCCCATTTGTACAGAATATCCAGAAGAGGTCTATCTATAGAGACAGAAAGAAGCCTGCTAGTTGCCTAGGGCTGGAGAATGGGTGGTGGTGGGAAAGCAGAGGTGACTGCTAAAGAGTATGTGGGTTTCTTTTTGAAGTGATGAAATAGTCTTAAGATTGACTATGGTGATGGTTGTACAACTCAAACCTTTGAATTGTAGACTTAAATTGATGAACTATATGTAAGTAAATTATATTTCGATAAAACTTAATATTAAAAAAACTATATTATAAAGATTTAGTTTTATTTCCTTCACCTCAAGATAACAAAGGAAGTTGTTACATAGCCCACTATAGAAGAAATGTCCCACCTGCAGGTTCACCGAAGGGTAAATCAAATGCTGGGCTCTATTTTCACATACCTCCTATTTGCAGCTCTGGACAACCCATGCGTCTCATCTGTGTGCTGACAGACTCAATCTCTTGTACAAGTGACACTAATATTGTCTCATTGATCCACTAGGAAAAAATGAGGTAAAGATTTTACACATGTAACTCCAAAGCATTTCTCAAATAATTATTCACAAGACTCTTAAGATTTTTTTTATTGTGTGTACTTTAAATATTACAGAGTATAGTGAAAGAGAATGGAAGTAGCAGCTACCTGAAGTCCAAGTTAAGTAAGCTGATTAAGTTATAGTCTTAAATCACATATGCCTGGTTTTTTTTTGAAGAATATATGAAACATCCAGTTGTATGTTAAGTTTTTCTTAAATGTTTCTTTCTATGCTTATTATACTAAGCTAAAAGGATTAACTCAGCAGGCTCACCCAATTCCCTAACCACGTAGCAAACAAATGTATTATATTTGAAACTGGCTTGTGAATATTACCATATTACTTTAGGACTAGGAATTTCAAATGCCACTTTGTGTGGCTATTATCAAACTAATTCCAGGAAATGAAAACACTGTCTAAGGAAATAGCTTATCTGGTTTATTTGTGTTGTTTCTTTTTTGTGTGTGTGTGTGTGTGTGTGTGTATGTTTTTAGAAACTTCCACCATTTCTGTTTCCATGCGTCTGTTTAACCATAAAATTAAAGGATGAAAAAAGTTTCAGGTCAAATAAATGTCTACTATTCCTTAAAAAAAAAAATCCCCCAAATTCTAAATTTCAGAACACTGTAGCCTAAGGAATTCAGATAAGGGATCGTGCTTATATTTCTTTTAAGCTAATGCTCTCAACCAAGCCTTTATATTTTAAATATATTGGCACTTTAGACAAGCCTATATGTGGAAATAAGAGAGTACAATTCTAAAATATCATTTCACTTATTCATACTTCCAACATTTATTTAAACACATTCTACATTGTCAGCTACTCTTTCGCTGCAACAAACTGATCTAAGGGGTTCAGGAGAGAGATCTAGGCCCCATTCCCAGAAAGTCTGATTGAGTACTTCCAGGGCTGGGCTCAAGAATTTTTATTTATCTATTTTAATTTAATTGTATTTCACTTTTTGTTAATTTTCACCCAAGGATATTTTTCCCATTGATTTTTAGAGAGACTGGAAAGGAGGGAGGGGAGGAGGATTGAGAGAGAGAGGGAGAGAGACATCGATGTGAGAGAGACACATCAACTGGTTGCCTCCCACATTTGCCACAACAGGGGCGAGGGATTGAAGTGCCCTTGACTAGGAATCAAACCCATGACTCTGCGGTGTGTTGGCCATTGCTCTAATCACTAAGCACACAGGACAGGGCAAAAATTTTATTTTTATTTATTTATTTATTTATTTATTGCTTAAAATATTACAAAGAGTAGTACATTTGTCTCCTTTTTCCCCCCCTTGACCTTCCCCCGGCCTCCCCTACCCCCCAGTGTCTTGTGTCCATTGGTTATGCTTATATGCA
>NW_005360677.1:1456647-1492611 GCF_000412655.1 Myotis brandtii
TGACTGGCTTATTTCACTTAGCATAATGCTCTCCAGTTCCATCCATGCTGTTGCAAATGGTAAGTATTCCTTCTTTTTTACAGCAGCATAGTATTCCATTGTGTATATGACAGGGAAAAAATTTTATTTTTAAAAAGTCATCCAGCCCTAGCTGGTTTAGCTCAGTGGGACTGAAGGGTCCAGGGTTCGATTCCAGTCAGGGCACAAGTCTGCAGGGGGTACAGGAGGCAGCCAATTGATGATTCTGTCACTGATGTTTCTATTTCTCTCTCCCTTTCCCTTCCTTTCTGAAATCAATAAAAATATATTTAAAAAAAAAAAAAACCCATCCAGACTTCTGGTTCAAGAAAATAGGCTGCTGTTTTTTATCACTCCCTCTTGATACCCTATTTAAATTACAATAAAAGAATGCAAAAGGAGTGCAAGTGATTTCAAGGTATTTCTAGAAATGAGTAGCTGCAGATGAATAACTGTTGCAATATGAAACAGGGGAAGAAGTGGTGGCCTCTACAGAATCTACGTGGACACCTGCAGTGGAGGAGGGGCCAATGTGCCCAGCAGAACCTGGGACATACAGGCACTACAGAGGGCGAGAAAGAGAGGCAGGGGTGGAAACAAAGGAATTAACGCACTCTGTACATGGAAGAATTGGCCTTCCCAACCTCCAGGCCAAAAACAGAGAGGGTTCTTCTTTAAAAAAAAAAATCAAAGAAACTGATATGTATTCATCAATCAGCTGCCTCCCACATGCTCCCCACTGGAGATCAAGCCTGCAACCCAGGCATGTGATCTGACTGGGAATTGAACTTGAAATCTTTTTGGTATACAGGACAACGCTCCAACCAACCGAGCCTCCCGCAAGAACCTCATTTTGTTTCCCACACATTTCTAGACACACAATAGGCTCTGACAAAAAAGCTCTTTGAAAAATAAAATTGAGATGTTGGAAAAGGGAAGAAGGTCATATTGTTCCTTTATCTATTCAAAAGACACTGATTTACTAAACATAGAGGGGGAAAAATCCCTTAAAAATGGACACACACACAAAAAAAATGGACTCCATAAGGTAAATGTCATGTTTATCCTTATATATGTTCCATCCATATTGCACTTTTACAATTTCTGATATCTAATTAATAATTAAGATCTCTAATTGATATTCTAATAACATACTTTGTATATTAAGAGGCACTAATAACGTCCAAAGAGTAATGTCAAACTTACATTTCTGAACTTAGCTGTCCATGAATCCATATGGTCAAGAAGTTGTCTATTCATAGTCACTCTTGCCCAAACCTATTAAAAACGTTTAAAATGAACAATCAGTGAGGAAAAAAATCTTGCCAGAAATCAGTTATTCTTTTCCTCAACCTCAAAAATATTTGGAATACTTTGGGGGAAAAAACTTCATACATGTCAATAATGATCTAATATGTAATATTTTTTATTATGCATTTGTTGCTATTCATGCAGACATATCTTTGAAATTCCTAATGTCGGTATGATTAAAAAACATTCTTCTTGCTTTTTAAGAACAAAGTAAAAATCCTGTATTTGGTATTAAACTGATGAAGTTAGACTGTCAATTGTTCTAACCTAAATATATTTTAAAAACAAGAGTTCTGTTTATGTTAAATAGAAATTGATACTTGAGATACCTTTTTATAAATGAATGCAGAAAAATGTTTTAGGCAGGATACTAAGGTCAACTATGTGTTATAAAGAGTAAAACATGCAGTATTATTCCATTTTAGGTACAGATTTAGATAGGAGACTTTCCACTCTTTAATGTGCCAAATTTATGTTATCCGCCAGTAAAAGTGGAGGTTACAGGGACAAAAAGAGTTCCAGAAGTAAAAAAGATGACTTTCTAATAATCTGTAAATCATAAATATTAAGTCATTTTTATTTTCATTTACCTCCTCTGCAGCTTGTTTAGAACCGAGATCGGCTTCATCTTTGTTAGCACATGGAGCCTGGGACCTACAGGCAAGCTGATATTGAAACTTCTTTAGAGTTTGTACATAATCTCCCATAGAACGATTGTAGTTCCAGAAAGTAGGACTGGTGGAAGGCGAGGTAGAATCTGGGCTCCCTACAATGATGAATTTAAAGAGAATCAGTGTGTAGTAGGCATTTTGACATCTAGAGTTAGTATGTGAGCACAGGGTACCTAGGCACAGAGGCAAGGGCAACCAAGGAAGACAGAGCCTCAAGGCGCTTCTCTTTTTTCTCCTCCCTAACATTATATTTTCTTTAGAGAACATGAACTACTTATGCTAAAAGTTAACAAGGACATTTCGGAACAGTATTAATTTAAGAGCCATAATCGTAAGTGTGGAAAGTGGTTTGTTTGGTTGTAAAATTAAGCTTGTTTCACTCTCTAAGACTTTCAAATGATTCAACGAGAAATAAAAGAGAGATTTATTCAGGAAATAAATAGGCTAAGGAAGTTCCTTGCTTAAATCTTTCTGAATGGGATAACTACAGCCTCCTATTAATAAACTACTCTTTGGGCTAGCAACTAAACTCACTCTTCCCTGCACTATACTGTGTTTACTCATATCCTGTTGTAATTCCTGTGTTGAAATAAAAGAGACTGCTGATCACACTTCTGAATAATTTACTTCTAGGAAATGTAAAAAGTTATATTTAGGGACTTAATCCTATAATTATGGGAGTAATTATCACATTAAAGTCAATTATCTTTCTTTTTTAAAACCTTACCTGAGGACATGTTTTTTAAAAAAAATTGATTTTAGAGAGAGAGAGGAAGGAAGCGGGAGGGAGAGCGAGAGAGAGAGAGAAAGAGAGAGGGAGAGAGAGAGAGAGAGAGAGAGAGAGAGAGACATCCACATGACAGTGAAACACAGATTGGTTGCCTCCCGCACACGCCCCAACCAGTGATCAAACCTGAAAACTGGGCACATGCCCTGACCAGGAATCGAACCCAAGACCCTCCAGTGTGTGGGACCAACACTCCAACCAACCAGGCAACACTGGGCCATAGTTTAACTCTTTCCAAATAGAATGTGAGCTTCTGGAGGGCAGAGAGTATTTTTTTCCCCTAGCACTTAGCACAGTATTTGAATAAACAGCAAGTTTTGAAAGATAATTATATACTTATAAAGGGCTTATTTTTTCAGAGTTTAACTAATATAAAAAACTAGAGGCCTGTTGCAACAGGCCTTCCCTCCCCCTAGCTGCCAGCACCGGTTTTCCTCCAGCACCCAGGACCCAGGCCTTCGCTCCGGCCGGAGCCACCTTTAAGCCCTGGCTGCTCCGGCCGGAGCTGCCTTCAGTCTTCGCTCTGCCGCTTCGCACTGTATGCAAATTAACCGCCATTTTTTTAAAATATATTTTATTGATATTTTACAGAGAGGAAGGGAGAGGGATAGAGAGTTAGAAACATCGATGAGAGAGAAGCATCGATCAGCTGCCTCCTGCACACCCCCTACTGGGGATGTGCCTACAACCAAGGTACATGCCCTTGACTGGAATCAAACCCGGGACTCTTCAGTCCCCAGGCTGACGCTCTATCCAATGAGCCAAACCGGCTAGGGCATAACCGCCATTTTTGTTGGCGGTTAATTTGCATATTGAGCTGATTAGCCAATGGGAGGCGTAGCGAAGGTATGGTCAATTACCCTGTTTGTCTATTATTAGATAGGATACCAATTGATACTTCATACCCACACACAACAATCACAAATAGAAATGTTTTTTTTTAATCTTAGCAGAATTTCTAAGAGGAATGACTATCTATATATATAAAAACCCTAATAAGCAAATAGACCGAACGGCGGAACAACCGAACAACCGGTTGCTATGATGTGTGTTGACCACCAGGGGGCATGCGCAGAACATGGCAGGTGTTGGCCGATGCAAGATGGTGGAGCAGATGAGAGGGGGCGCCAGACCAAGGCAGGGCACTGGTCACTGTCATCAGGGCAAGTTACTGAAAATTCTTTGCTCCTATGCGCTGTGGTCCTGCCCGATGCTTGCGCCCACTGGCCCTGATCGCTCCACGCTGTTAGTAAGTGTGAGCGGCGGCAGCCTGCCCCGATTGCCCCTCAGGGCTTTCTTCACTTCCTCCTGCTCCTGAGCGGTGATCAGGGCAGGCAGCCACCTCTTGCACCCACTCCTGTCACTGGCCCTGCTCGCACTCGCAGCTGGCACCAGTGCCGGAGCCCTGGCTCGCACCCGCTGCTGGTGCCAGCCCCAATAGTTCCGCACTGTCAGTGGGTGCAAGTGGGGCCAGCACTGTCAGCGTGTGGGAGCAGTGGCGGCGGCAGGAGTGGAGCTGCTGGCAGACACGGAGGCATAGTGGGAGGGGCTGGGTGGGGGCGTGGAGGATGGGCTGAGACCCGCCCCTGTGCCCACTGCAGCCTCACAGCCCACAGTTCCTTTCAAGGTGCACAAATTTGTGCACTGGGCCCCTAGTATATATATATATAAATATTTATTAAAATAAAACACTTTATTTCAATGGGTAATGGAGCTTGCAAAAAAGTTAAGAGGAATAGCCAGTGGCTAGAAATGAAGAGAGAATTGAAAATCAGAGTGGCCTGTGTGTAAGCTGATGCTGTGGCTGCTCTGAAGAATTTTGTAGGTTTTAGGACACCTATCGGCTTGGATTTCAGTGGCCAAATGGGAACTGGAAATGAAGATGTAGGAAATAAAGATGTAGGAAATAAAGATGTAGAGAGTTGGATAGAGACCTTTCTCCAACCTACATCCCTTGCACCTGGCATAGGGCCAGGAACCTCAAAGGCCACATTCTCGGTGGATAAGAAAATAATCTGACCACTGGTTACCAAGAGATAACAAGGAAGCTTATGTGTCTTAGGCTGTTGGGAGATTAATCTTTTAAGCCTAGACATTACTTAAGTTAGTTCAAAGTTAATGATATTCCTTAGGGACCTGGCAGAGTCATATACAAACTTCTCAGAGAAAACAAGGCTTATATCCAGCCCACCCAGGATAGAAAAAGCACAGATAAAACTCTACTGAAGATGAGCCTACCAAAAACACAAAAGAAAAACCAGATGAATCACAAGGAAAAAAGCTCAAAGCATGAATCCATAAGATAAAAAAATGGTAGTATTTCACCTCCACGAACGTCAGATAACTGAACTATTAGACAGAGGCTTTGTTAAAGTATGTTTAAGTGATTGAGATAGGAAGAGGAATTGAAGACAGAAACAAAACAAGATACTCTAAAATAAACCAGGCATATTTGAAAGAAAGCCAAATAAAACTGAAAAATGAAAAAATACGAATTAAAAAACTCAATTAGTTAATTAAAAAGCAGTTTAGACATTGCTAAAGAAAGAACCAACCATGAGTCCCAACTGGCTAAAATGAACAAACTGTGGGGTAAACAGAAAGTTCTTTACAGAAGAATGCTAAACGACTAAATGTAGAAGAAATGAAAAGTATTAGCAGGCTTACATTGTGAAATTACCACTATATTAACTTATTGGGAAAGGACCATCAATGGATGCTAGCTAAAATCACTTGTTGAAAGGCTGTACGGGGAACAGTACCGTATATTCACAGTCTCAAAGAATCACACTACAGATTATTTATAAATTACAAAAGGGAAAAGATATTATGGAGAAATCAGGTTGCATCACCTTGGCCAATGATCCAATTTAACATTATCAATAAAGGAACAAGAAGATATCATGTGTCTCCTGATGTCATACACTAAAAGGAACACATCACCACCTAAGTTGTATTCTTGACAAAAAATATTTAAACTGATTCTAATGAGAAAATGATCACATAAATCCAATTGTGCAATACAACTAGCCTAACCTCTTCAAAATGTAAATGTCATAAAAGATGCAAAAAACCTTAAGTTTTCTAGATTAAAGAAGACAGAAGCATGACAACTAAATGCAATACGTGAACCTTAATTAGATTAGTAAAAGGGGGGCGGCTACAAAGGTCATTACTGTGTAGGAAATGTGAACATGAATAATGGTAGTATCTTAAGTATGATGATCATATTGAAAATACTTAAGATAGAAAGGAAAATGTCCTTGTTCTCAGGAGATGCATGTGAACTATTTAGGGATGAAGTGGCTCTTTAGCAAAAAAGTGGGTATGTGAGAAAGAGTACATGAGGGCCTGGTTTCTCACTACTGGAGAAAGAAGTTACAAATACAGAAAGGGAGAAGAGGCTAGAATAAACCCAGCATGGCTGGATTGGAATTGGAAGTATTAGTATGAACTCAAGGTTTTTAATACAGTTGACCCTTGAACAATGCGGGGGTTAGGGGAACCTAACCCACCCTTCCAGTCAAAAATCTATGTATAACTTTTGACTCTGCCAAAACTTAACTACTAATAGTCTCCTGTTGACCAGAAGCTTTACCCATAACATAAACAGTCCATTAACACATATTCTGTGTGTTATATGTATTATGTACTGTATTCTTACAATAAAGTAAACTAGAGAAAAGAAAATGCTATTAAGAAAATCATTAAGAGCCCTAGCTGGTTTAGCTCAGTGGATAGTGCATCGGCCTGTGGACTGAAGGGTCCCGGGTTCAATTCTGTTCAAGGGCACATGCTTGGGTTGCAGGCTCGATCCCCAGTAGGGGGCGTGCAGGAAGCAGCCAATCAGTAATTCTCTCTCATCATTGATGTTTCTATCTCTCCCTCTTTCTCTCCCTCTCTGAAATCAATAAAAATATTTAAAAAAGAAAGAAAATCATAAGAGAACATGTATTTACAGAACTGTACATATTTACTGAAAAAACAAAACGAAACACTTGTTAGTGGACACATGCCATTCAAACCCATGTTATTGAATCAACTGATGGATTAATATAGATGGATAGATGTAGAAATACATATAGATGTGTATGTGCATGTATATACCTATATAATAAAAGTCCAGCAACCGTTATGGTGGAACAACCAGAATAACCGGTTGCTATGACATGCACTGACCACCAGGGGGGAAAAGGTTAACGCAGGAGCTGCCCCTGGTGGTCAATGTGTTCCCACTGGGGAGCGCTGCTCAACCAGAAGCTGGGCTCACGGCTGGCGAGCACAGTGGTGAGCCAAGCGGTAAGGAGCGAGCAGACGGGCAGTTAGGAGTGAGAGGTCCCGAACTGCAAGGGGGTGCAGGCTGAGGGCACCCCCCCCCCCCCCCGCATGAATTTCATACATCGGGCCTCTATTATAGATATATTTCCTAGCTGTCTGCTGAGAGGACCTAGAGTAATGACACCCCATTAACATGGCATATCCAATACCCAGATACTAATTTCTAAATATTATTTTTCACTAAAAGCAACTACGGCCTCTTAAAGAAACAGAATGACTCCAGAGCCAGGTAGTAGGAAAAATACAAAAGGAGTCTGAAATATCTTGTGGTCCGCAAAAGTTAAAAAAAAAGTGCTCAAGAATGAATAATGTCATGTCTAAAGAACACTGAAGTCAGAGGCCCACTAGCCAAATCTGAGACAATATAACCATTAAAATAAATGACATAATTGAGAAGAAGAAAAAGGTCCATCTTAGAGTACAATGCCAATAAATAAATATGAAAGGTGGTTGCCCAACAATGTGAATGTACTTAATACCACTGATTTATACACTTAAAAATGGTCAAAATGTGATGATGGAAGGAGACTTGGGGTGATGAATACACAATACAATATACAGTTGATGTATTAAATTGTACACCTGAAACCTATGTAATTTTTTTTAAGCCTTACCCAATGATTTTATTTTTTTAGTGCGAGAGGAAAAGAGAGAGAGAGAGACAGAGAGAGAGAGACACTGATCTGCTACCTCCCATATGTGCTGACTGGAGATTGAACTCATCATCTTTTGTATATGCGATGCTCCAATCAATTGAGCCACTGGGCCAGGGCTGTAACCTATATAGTTTTATTAACCAATGTCACCCCTAATAAATTCAATTAAAAAATGGTTAAAATGATAAATCTTACGTATATATCACAAAAAAGTTTAAACAAATAAGGTATAAATGTTAAAAGAATGACAGAATTAGAAAGCCACGACAACAAACATAGTAATAATTAATTTTGAAAAGAATCTCAAAAGGATGTTAAAACTAGTAAGTCAAATTTAATGAGAAAGAGGATATTTGTATAGTCTCAAAGTAGCTCCCCCCGCACCAAATACTTATTATTTACAAATTAATTTGTACAAAATACTTAACTAAAATCTATGGGCACAGAAGTGTTAAAAGTATAGGGATAAACATAGATGTACCCAGCAAATGCTAACCAAATGAAAACAGTACAGCTGTGTTAATGTCAGACAAAATATTCTTGAAGGCAAAAAGCCTAAGTGATAAAAGGAGTAATTGGCCAGAAAGATATTAACGATTCTGAATTTACATGCACTTAACACAGTCTCATAGACACTTAGCAAATTTGACACAATTACGAGGAGATATTTACTGGAAGACAATCAGTGACAATTTTTAACACAGTTCCTTCGTGACTAATCGATCAAGCAGACAAAAATTAATAAAGAACTTAAGAACACCACCAAAAAGCTTACTAAATAAATAAATATGGGGTCCGATATTTGAGACTATGCATTTTTTTCAATATAATAAGAACCATTTATAAAAAGTCATCACACAGCAGGCCTAAAAGCAAGTCTGAAAAAAATACCAAAAAATCAATAGGGTACAGATCAGAATCTCTAACCATAGCACAATCAACTTAGAGAATAGAAAAAAGATAACCAAGCCTTTCATTTCATATATTTGGAAATTAAAAGCAACACTAATCAATAATAACAATATTTCCAAACAACTCCTTTATGCCAAAGAAGAAATAAAAACGGAAGTCAGAAAAGCTCTGGCTATGACAAGGATATGTAGAGGGTTAATAGATTGTTCTTTGAACTATATCCTATAGTTTTCAGTGTTCTTGAAATATTTCAAAATTTAAAAGAAATAGCACGCATTGACAAATAACAAGATAATATTGATTTGTTTCTCTGACATTTGTGGCAATTCCAGGCCAAATTATATTAAAAATCAATGGAGAGATTTAAAGTGACACAAAGAGCCATGGTCCAATAACTGGCTTCCTCATTGTGGCCATGCTTTAGCACCTAATGTGCTTTCTGTGAAAGTTCCTGAGGGGGAAAAATCATTACTCTGCTCAATAACCTAATCTGGTGTCAAATAATTGACTTTGTAATAATCAAATCCACCACAAATAGATTAACATTTTCTAACATTGTTTCCCAAGGTAAATTAAAGATAAGTTTAAAATGTTTTGAAAAACAGCAGCACTTTCAGCGTAAATCCCTGCTATGTCCTTCATCGTTCCAGGCCACACCAACCTTCCCAAAGGAGACAACTATCACTTCACTGAGCTTTGCTGTACCGGCCACTTCAAAAAAATTTGATAGTCTTAACTTTTAAATAGAAATTATAACTTACATTATATAAAAAAGCTTTCAATCTTAATGTAGATGAAAGGTTCAAGATTTCTCAGTTAGTTCAGCTTTATTTTACTTCTTAAATTTGGAACTTAACTCTAACTGCATAAAATATAAAAACAAAATGTATTTCTCTCCTAAGCTACAGAAGGTATGTAAGTTAAAAAGACTTAACATTTATGTACAGATAATCCAAGTAACGGAAATAATAGGTTAAGGATAATGTAAAGTGACACCATATATATGTTAGGTCTAAAAATATATGTACATACCCAGCTTAACTCTATGCTGTTTCTCTTCTTCACTTCTAAGAAAAGTATCCAAAGTTCGTAGGTCTGTCATGTAGTCGTGTTTGTCAGTAGGGGAGTTATAGACAGTGGGTGAAGAACGGTAGCGAGATCGCAATCCACTGCCCTCCACGGGTCCGACAGTGGTAGGGTACGAAGAAGGAGAGGGACTATGACTTGCCAACTATACAAAATAAAAATAACCTTTATTTTACTTAATTGAAATTTACTTTTGTTTTGGCTTTTGACTTTCAAAAAGTAATACACCAATAATAAAATCCAGACCACTGACACCACCATGCTGACCCGGATATGAAGCAATAGGAACTCTCGTTCATTGCTGGTGGGAATGCAAAATGGTACAGCCACTTTGGAAGACAGCCTGATGGTTTCTTACAAAACTAAACATACTCTTACCATACATCTAGCAATCGTGCTCACAGGTATTTACCCAAAGGAGTTGAAAGCTTATGTCCACACAAAAACCTGCACACAGATGTTTATATAGTTTTATTCATAACTGCCAAAACTTGGAAGCAACCTACTTTAGTAGGTAAATAGACAAACTGTGGCACATCTGGACAATGGGATATTATTCAGCACTAAAAGGAGCTATGAAAAAACATAAAGGAAGCTAAATGCATATTAAGTGAAAGAAGCTAATCTGAGAAGGTTACATACAGTACAATGACAACTATATGGTATTCTGAAAAAGGCAAAATTATGGAGACAGCCCTAGCCGGTTTGGCTCAGTGGATACAGCACTGGCCTAAGGATCGAAGGGTCTGGGGTTTGATTCTAGTTAGGTTCCTCCCTAACCCAGGCCCTGGTCGGGGCTCGTGCGGGAGGCAACCAATCGATGTGTTTCTCTCACACTGATATTTCTCTCTGCCGTTCCTGCTCTCTTCCACTCTCTCTAAAAATCAATGGAAAAATATCCTCAGGTGAGGATTCAAAAAAACAAACAAAAAAAAAACTACGGAGACAATAAAAAGATCAGCTGTTGTCAGGGGTTGGGGGAAGGATGAATAAGTGGAACATGTGGATTTTTTTTTCTATTTTTAAACATTTTATAACTCATAAAACAGTGCCTGTATAAAAATTCACACAAAGTTGCTAGAGAGCATACAATTTCCAAAAATGTCCTGGGTTTTTGTTACATTCAGTTTTCTAAAGATGCACTCAAATCAATGATAAAATGCAAACATTACGTGATGGTTCATTTTCTTTGGTAAAACTATTTTCATTATTTTGTCTCCTCACAGTATTAACTCTGATAACACTTTGTGCAGGGTCTGCTATCACTAGGATATCAGAAAAACATTAAGGCTGGATCTATGCAAGGCAAGTATTTCTAAATGGCAGTAACAGCTCTTGGTCCCCAGCCCCACTTCATGGCACCTATTTACACAGGCAGGGAGAGAGCTCAATGGGCTCCAGTCAGGGGTCTTGAGAATCCTCCTCCCCCATCAGGCAAGAGGCAAACGTTTTGGGGAAAGGTGGAAACTGAGGGCCATCTCTACAGGAACCCTGTGGCCATGCTGTGGTTTGGTCAGGCCAGTGACTCTTAGCATTTAAACAGCGATCCATTCATCACTCAGTAGATCCCATTGGTGGGTTGATGACTGCTGCTGATATGATACCCCTCGCCCTCAACTTACAGAAAGGAAGGTTCAGGGCTGACACTGAATCCTGACACTGAATGGGGAGGGGCATGGAGCATGAGGATTTTTAAAAATATATATTTTATTGATTTTTTACAGAGAGAAAGGGAGAGGGATAGAGAGTTAGAAACATCAATGAGAGAGAAACATGGATTCAGCTGCCTCCTGCACACTCCCTACTGGGGATGTGCCCGCAACCAAGGTACATGCCCTTGACGGGAATCAAACCTGGGACCCTTCAGTCCGCAGGCCGACGCTCTATCCACTGAGCCAAACCGGTTAGGGCAGCATGAGGATTTTTAAGGCAGTAGAAATACTTTGTATACCATAATGGTGGATACACATCCTTGTATATTTGACCAAACCCACAGAATGTGTACCATCAAGAATGGACCCTAATGTGAGCCATGGACTCTGGGTGAGAATGATGTGTCAGTGTCGGTTCTTCAATTGTAACAACTGTACCACTCTTGCGCCTGATGTTGACAGTTGGGAAGGCTGTGCCTGTGTGCAGGGGGCATATGGGAAATCTCTGCACCTTTCACTCAATTTTTCTAGGAACCTAAAACTGCTCTAAATATAAAGCCTATTTTTTTAAAGTAATATATGCATGTTTTAACACAACTAAGAAGTATGAAAAAAAAAAAGTCACACTTAGAACTTTGCCACCCAGAGATAATATAATCCCTTTTCACATTTTATGTACTTTCAAATCTTTACATGTATATAGCTATGTTAATGTATTTTTTTCACATAAATGACAATACTATCCATTTTTATTTTTATGTCCCTGTTTTATTTAAATTTAACCAAACATTTTCCTATAATATCCTTTATAGCCCTGACTGGGTGGCTCAGTTGGTTGGAGTGGCCTCCCATGCACCAAATGTTAGTGGTTTGATTCCTGGTCAGGGCTCATGCCAGGTTTCGGGCTCAATCGATATGCTCGCACATTGGTGTTTCTCTCTTCTCTCTCCCTTGCCCTCCCCCTCTCCCTAAAAGTCAATAACAATATATATATTTTTAAAAACAAAAACTTCTAACTAAAATCTGGGTCTATTATTGGCTCTTAAATGGGCAATTTGGGCAACTCCATTACCCACTGTTCCTCCATTTCTTCATTGATGAAATGAGGAATTTCAACTCAATAGATTGTATAGGTACCTCCAAATTCTAAAATAACTTGACTGGCCAAGAGAAAAGAGTCCTTACCTTATTATAACCACTGATGGGTGAGTAGGTCATTCCTGGGCTATAAGAACCACTGCCCCCTGACGACAGACCTTGTAGCTGAGGGCTGTATCCAGTTATACAGCTGGTGGTGAACTTGGGACTGGTACTGGGTGAACGAGATGGGCTGTAACTCAACACACTCTGACCCTGAATTGAAGAAGGTGGAGAGGGAGGAATTTGGGTTGCTGCCAGGTCATGTGGAGGAGTAGTCTGTACAACTAGAAGAAACATAAATAAATGGCAAATAAATAAAATGTGTGTGTATATACATAACATTTCTATGAAAACAGATTTAATGAACTGAATCTTTTTCTTCAAAAAAAAACAAAACAAAAAGGAAAGTAAAAGAGAACTTGGTTGTTAAATTACATAAAGTATTATTACCAAAAGACACAAATTAGTTGTTTACCATTTCCAGAGTTCAAAATAAGAAATTAGCTTCAATGCAGCAAGCATTAGTAATTTAATTTTAATTATAATTAAACAGAACAAACTTTCAGGAGGCTATTGATTGCTAATTTCATTTAATCTATACAAACAGGAATAATAGTCACTGGTCTTAAGACAATTTATTATAGACCTGCTTAATATAGTTGAACCAGATGGCCTAAGACCCTTCCAGCTGAGTCTAGAAAAAGGGAAAATTAAACTGAGAAAGAGTTATTGCCAACCTTTCCCCCATCTTTGCAAAAGATGCAAACACTTACCAGCTGTTTTTAACCCTAAAAGTGTTTGCTGTCCAGGGCTAACAACCAGACTTGTTGGTGCCACAGTATATTTGAAATATCTCCAAAAGTCAAACAAAGCATTTAGGCTGAAGAGAGATGCAAGGGCAAGCTCTGTAAGAAAACAACAATTCATTTATTTTTTTTTTAAAGGGTGTGTGTGTGAAACATTTAAAAGGGGAAACAGAACTCTTTATACTTTAGCAAATTAACAAAATTGAAAACAAGGGGAAACAGAACTCTTTACACTTTAGCCAATTAACAAAATGGAAAACTTCTTTTTCCTATCAGTTACCACTTAATGTCTATTATGTGTAGGGTACTTACTACTAAGTTTCAAAATAGTATCACTAATCCTTAAAACTAGTACAATAAACATTTTCATCTTTATTTTAAAGATCAACCAACAGTTTAGAGAAATAAAGTGATTTTGCAAGAGCACACAGCTAATTGTTGATTCTAACTCAGGTATGGAGATTCCAAAACTCTTGCTCTTCCATTTTCCACACTACTTGTGTCACAGACTTTAGACTAATGTGTACATTAGACGATGGAATTTCCTTCAATGGCCATAGGACTCTATACCCAAAGGCTACTGAAGAGCACAGGGAGATGAAGAAACGAGGAGACTGAGGAAGGCATCAATGTTGTAGAAATCTGATTGGTTTTGAAAGGTGAGAAATTAGAGAAGTAGGGAAGGCATTTCAGGGAGAGTAACAAATACAGATCTCACTGCCCCAAACTATTTTTCTTCACAGACCTCATTATTCTCTAGAATTGTATTGTTTAATGCGATTGTCTCCTCTCCTGGAATGTCCCTTCCATGAGGGCAGGGACTTTGTTCCCTTCCTGCTGCATTCAGTTTTTGGAACATAGTAGGCACTCAAATATTTGTTGAATGAAGGCATAGATACTAAGTTGAGGTAAACTCGAGTGCAGTTTTTCATTGACAGTAACTCTAAATCACAGTGAAAATTAATGACTTACCAATATACCAGAGAGGCCAGTATGTCACATTATAATATGAACTAATCAATTTTCCAGTCCTGGAAAAATTAGAAAGGCTTTTCAATGTCTTTAAAATACAAAACACACCAAAATAAAAACAAAAAAAAACCTGTGGAGCCAACCATTGGCCTCTTAAAAATTTTTTTTTCCTGATTAACTTACATTTCAGTATATATCATTCCAGCCATAGACACATTTAGGAGTCCCCAGGCTAAAACTACTTTCCTAGCTTCTGTTTCTTTTCTCATCTTGATGGTTCTGTCAATAAGGGAAGCACTAGGGTTAGACTCCCCTTGCATCTATTCAAAAACAAAAAAAGCACCAGAATTAATAAAAAAGAAACGACTCCATTTAAGAAATCACACTCGTGTCCTTCATAACAGCAAGTAAAAGTTGCACATACTTTCCCTCATGTTTAAAATGTCTTTCCAACATGTTTTACAAGTTTAGTATCCGGATATGAAAAGGGAACCCTGAATTATAACCTCATTAGCGCTGTACTGTCATCAACAAAGAAGTGGCTGGTCACTTAAGAAAACAGCTTCATGCTTCAACAGATAAAAATGTCTTAGCTTGTAATTTATGCGTTGGTGGTCATGTCTGCAATCGCTCTATACTGTGTTTTTGAAATATGTCACAAGGACTAGCCCAAGGGCTAATTTAGGAAACTCCAATACAAAGTTTCGGGAGACACTACCCCCTTTGCGCGGTAAGGCTTTAAAAGCATCCTAAATAAAGTCTTCCGCAGCGGCCATTCGCTGCCCATGCTCTTCACTCTGCACTCAGGCGGATAAACCGAGATCTCAGTTTGCTTTTTAACTTTTAGACGGGCCAGTGTTCATGTGAGGGAGCTGAGGGCGCGTGGGGAGGAGTATGCATTCGGCCTTGGTCTACATTGGAATTTGCGTTTTCTTTGTTTTGCTGGACCTCATCTCTCGCGGACAAGTGTAAGATTTGTTCCAGTTACATGGAGTCGCATCCCTGCGCACAGAGCAGTGCCCTTCCCGCCACCCAGCCGGAGTCCCAACTCCCCAGGCCAACCGGCTTCCCTCCCGGCTCTCCCAGTCCGAACTTCGGCAACCCCTATCGCCTTTCCTCCGTTCCTCTAAGGGTGGCGGGCCACCGGGCCACACCCCCACTTTGGCTAAGCCCGCGGCAGATGCGCGGGCCCTGAATTCCCACGGCCCGCGTGGATTTGCGTCCAGGAAGCACAAAAAATGACCCCGAAAACGCACCATGATCTCTGGCCGGAAGCCGCTGACTCGCGCCAACACTACTGCACATGCGCGGAGCCAACGGTCAGGCGAAAGAGACCTGCTTACAGGTCTACGTTACCGGAAGAACGGGTTCTCTCTTCTCGCGAGAAGAGAAGGGGAGGGGCGGGGAGAGACGGGGACTGAATGCGTTACCAGGGAAACACTCTCGGATTTGTGGCTGGTGCTCAGGTGCCGGGAGAAAACTGAGCAGCAGAGATTCAGACCAGGTTCCGAGTCCTCATTGATAACTATAAGAAAGTAAATTTCTGTGTATTAATATAATTATAGCTTCTTTAGGGCACTTATGGACTCACATTTTAAGACATTTTATTCAGTGGAGTGGCTAATGGGTCGGTTAGAGTACGTTGTGATGTGTCCAGACACCATCAGCAATGACAAAGCATTTCTCACAACTGTGTTTAAAAAAAAAATGTTCCGACCCCATGTTAATTCTTAAATATCCGTGTAATGAAGGTGCAGCAGTAACAAGAAAAACTCAAATGTGTTTTGTTAAAGTTGTTAGTGGTTTTGAGGTTTAAAAAAAAATTTAAATTTCCTGCATTTTCTTTGGAAGAACTTGTAATCCCGGGGAAAAGTTCATCATAGAGTTCAGTTTGGTTTTATTGAACAAATACAAACGCCTGCAGTGTGTCGCCGAACCATGCAGGGGTGTAGAGTAAAAGCGCCCTGATGACTGCCTCCGGGAGCTCTGCTGGGGGAAGGAGGGCAGGTGCATTCGGAGGCACCTGGGCCCAGGTCCGGCTCCCCACCAGCTGCCTGGAGGAAGCAGCAGGCCTCAGGCAGGCAACCATCAGAATGGGCAGGGCCTGAGGACGTGCCCTTGAGGATGCAGAGAAGGGTGCCCCTAATACAAACACCCCATATCACAAGCTAGTGAATTGTTACATCATGCAAGTCCCAAAGACCAAAATTTTTCTTAAAATGTTCCTAAAGTCCAATAGAAGAAAATGACGTTTCCTTGTGGTATTGCATATTGAGAAAATGAAGGTATGCTGTGGTTTTACAGATCTGAGAGATTTTTTTTTAGAGTGGGATTTTTATAATTTTCAGATCGTCTTAATAGCAATGGTGTTTTGCTCTAGTTTTAGATTGAGAGATGAACTAACTTGAAAATTGTTCGAAGTGAAAGGGTTCTATGTACAGTCAAATTAAGAATACCAGGTTCCTCCTTACCCCATGTCTGGTTCTTACCTAAGAAGAAATTGTATACATTTGATGTCATTCACAACAGACACATGGATAATTTTCCTTTTAATGTAATCTATAAATTACTGTGCATTTATTCAAGGCTTAATAAGGAACACTACTGCTACTTGGCATTACACATGAGTTTGCTAGGGTTGCCTTAACAAAACACTACAGACTAGGTGGCTTACACAGAAGAATTTTTTTCAGTTTTGGAGGTTGAAAGTCTAAGATCAAGATTCCAGCAGAATTGGTTTCTCCTAAGGCTTGTCTCCTTTGGTTTACAGATGGACACCTTCTCTCTGGCCTTTTTTTTTTCTTCTTTTTTTTCTGTGCTTGAACATCCTTACTGTCTCTTCCTCTTCTAATAAGGTCACCGGTCATATCGGATTAGAGCCCCACCCTTATGACCTCATTTAAACTTAATTACCTGTTTAAAAGCACCGTCTCTAATTATAGACAAATTGAAGATTAAAGCTTCAATATTTGTATTTTGGGGAACACAGTTCAGTCTATTACGCATTAGAATGTGTATGTTAATTTACAATCATAAGAGACTGAATAAAATGAGTACTTCAGAGACTAAGATTTAAAGACATTAAAATTCTGTATGTAAAGAAAGTATAGTACAGCCCTGGCCATTGTGGCTCATCGGCTGAGCGTTGTCCCATGCACCAAGAGATGGCCAGTTTGATTCTGGGTCAGGGCACATGCCTGGGTTTGGGGCTCCATCCCTAGTAGGGGGTGTGCAGGAGGCTCTCTCTCTCCCTCTCCTTCTCTCTCTCTCTCTAAATTCAATTTAAAAAAGAAAATACAGTATTGACCATTGAACAAAATGGGGATCAGGGGCACCAACCTCCTCACAGTAGAAAATCCAAGTATAACTTTTGACTCCCCTAAAACTTAACTACCCTCAGTATTTGCAGGGGTTTGGGTCCCAAACCGAAATCCAAGAATGCTCAAATCCCCTATAGAAAATGGCATAGATCAATGCATACAGTCAGCTTTCTGCATCCTTGGGCTCCCAAATGCAGATCAAAACATTACAGGTATTTATTGGGGAAAAAAAATCCTAATAAGTGAACCTATGTGATTCAAACCAATGTTGCTTAAGGGTCTTTTATATATACAAATTTCAGGGATAGGGGGACATAAGACAGAACACACTATATTAAGTTATGAGGAAAGACCATAAACTTTCATAAAAGTAATTTAAGTAAATCTCCAAAAATTTAGGAATCTAAGAAAGGTTTGTCAGTTCCTGTCACAGTTGCTGAAGTGTATGTCATAATAGGTTGTCAAGGAAGTTGTCATACATGTGGAGTGAAGTACTTCCCAGCCACTGTCATCCATTTGAGCATGTTTTACTTTTGAAGCAAGAAGCCCTCATGGGAGAACTTCTTTCCTTATTTTGGGCGGTGGATCCTCCCCCCAGACCTCTAACTTTTAGCATTCCAAGTCAGGATCATGAGTGCTGGCAGGATGACTCCTGCGGGGCAGTAGGGACCTTACTCTTCTGGTATTTTGTCATTATATTGGTCTTGATGTTCTTCTCTCGAGTTCCTTTCTGGGTAGGATATTCTTTTTATTTTAAATAATATGTTTACTGTACACTAGGTGTTTTTTTTCATTAAAATAAAATTCACTTTACTTTGATGAAACTACTTTTTTAAAGTTTGTTTTCTAGTTTTAAAAACAATACAATCTTATTGTAGAGCAGTGGTTCTCAATCTTCCTAATTTAATACAGTTCCTCATGTTGTGGTGACCCCCAATTTCAATGTTACAAATTGAACATAATTAAAGCATAGTGATTAATCACAAAAACAATATGTAATTATATATGTGTTTTCCGATGGTCTTAGGCGACCCCTGTGAAAGGGTCGTTCGACCCCCAAAGGGGTCTCGACCCACAGGTTGAGAACCGCTGTTCTAGAGAATCCAAGAATATAGAAAAGGATGAAGAAGAAAATTTAAACTACTGTAATCCTATTTCTTAGAGATAACCACTGTTAACATTTTGTAGTATGTTCTAGTTTTTCTTTTTCTCTATAACAATATATATTTCTCCATTTCTCTATCTTTGATCTTACATGGTTGGCATTTATGTTATAGTGTATAGTTTCATATCCTGCTTTTTAAAACTTGATATTGTAACACTTCTCCAAATTATATTCACACAGCAGAATTCTTAGTGACTGCATACTTTTGTTTTGTCTGTGGTTGCACCATAACAAATCTGCAATTTTGAGATATTGAGGTGGTTTGTACTTTGTTAATATGCTGTGTAATGCTGGGATAAACTTCCCTACTGGTTAATGACCTTGAAATTCCTTGTGTAGCCAGGTAATTTTAATTACAAATAAAAAAGTCGTTTTATTTATTGGATATGTGTTGTAATATTTTGGGGATTTTAGAATGGGGCAACATACTCTCAGAATAGAATAAGCTACAGAACTAAATGAAACTAAACAGAACTAAAGTCGCTACTCTAGACCACCTCCTAGCAGAAAAAAAAATGCCATCCTCTTAGGAATGAGGTAGCTCAGTTTATCAGGACTGTTATGTTCCAATATATAATGACTGTGACCAAGCTCTTGTAAGTCGCTGACATGGGATCCTTGCTGGCCATTAATACCAGGTTGACGATTAATCAAACCACCATCATTTAGCATTGCAGCCAGAACCCTGGGCTGTCGGTGGTCAGCTAGACTGAGTGCTATATCAGCTCTAGATGGAGAGGAGGAGGTTTGTTATGTCTATGCCAGCTGGATTCCATTATAATAATCAAAGACTCTTTCCCTCGTCATGTCTTCCCCCTTAAGAAGTTTCATCTAAAGCAGGGGTCCTCACACTTTTTAAACAGGGGGCCAGTTCACTGTCCCTCAGACCGTTCGTTGGAGGGCCGGACTATAGTTTAAAAAAAAACTATGAACAAATTCCTATGCACACTGTACATATCTTATTTTGAAGTAAAAAAACAAAACGGGAACAAATACAATATTTGTATTTGCATGTGGCCCGCGGGCCGTAGTTTGAGGACCCCTGATCTAAAGTTTAAATGCTTCATAAGGTAGATACTTTGCCAAAAGGAGATTTAGAAGCAATAGCTTATACGTATCTTAGACTCCCTAGCTAAGTATATTGAATTTGTCTGGTCTGGCAAGAAAAGCTACTTTAGAAAATTAACAAAAAATTGAAATTGATTCCTGGCAATTTCATCATGAAGACCACTTAAGAGACCTAAGCTGTGTTCTTCTACTCCCTTGCTTCTGTCATAGTCATAGTGACCCAAGCTTCTAGGACCTCAAGATTGCATAGGGCAGTGGTCGGCAAACTCATTAGTCAACAGAGCCAAATATCAACAGTACGACGATTGAAATTTCTTTTGAGAGCCAAATTTTTAAAACTTAAACTATGTAGGTAGGTACATTGTTATTAACTTAATTAGGGTACTCCTAAACTGGCCTTTGCTAAAAACGTCCTCAATCTGATTGAGGTACGTTTGCTGAGGTCGACCCCTTCCAACTTTCCCATCCACACTCGTCTTGTATACTTGTTTCGTCTATCTCCTTTCCGAAAACCGACTTCTGCGCATGGGCCACGAAGTTTCAGTTGCACTGTACGTGGGCGCCAGCACGTGGTATTTTGTGGAAGAGCCACACTTAAGGGGCCAAAGAGCCGCATGTGGCTCGCGAGCCACGGTTTGCCTACCACTGGCATAGGGTCCAGTCTCCTGTTTGTTAAGCAAGTTAGATATCAGTTATCTATCCTTTTTAAAATTGATAAGGCCCAAAGAAATTAAGTGACTTGTCCAATCTCACACAAACTTGGGAGCAGTAAACCCAAGTTTCCTGCCATATCATTTGTTTGCTTCAAAGCATAGTTGAAATGTTGAATTAATTTATTCAGTGCTAATTAAAACCTTAATTATCTTAGAAGTTTCATCTTTTATTTTGTTCAGCTGCACTGCTTCTTCTAAAGGGTCCCAGATTTGAAATCTGAGAATCATATGAGGACTAGTCAAGGAGGATGGAATTTTTCCTTCCCTTTGAACTTCATTTTCTCTGCTAAACTATAAGCCTTTATTTACAAGTAATGGTAAAAGTGTGATGGAAGTGTGGTGGTAATTATCCTCAAACATGAAGCACACTGATTTCCTCTGGATTTGCCACTTTTTAAGAAATTATTTTTAGTTGGGGGGAGGAGAGAGAGAGAGAGAGAGAGAGAGAGAGAGAATGAGAATATGAGAAACACTGTTTGGTTGCCTACTATACATGCCCTGACTGGGGATCAAACCCACAACCTGGTATGTGCCTTGACCGGGAAACCAACTGAGCCACACTGGCAAGGGCTGGATTTGCCACTTTTTAAGATGCATTTACCTTTTGCTTTCAGAGACTATATATGCTGCGTTTAGCTTATATATTTGTTTAGTGTTTGTTTGGACAGCTGATCAATGATTCTCTCTCATCATTGATGTTTCTATCTCTTCCTCTCCCTTCCTCTCTGAAATAAATAAGAATATATTTTAAAAAAGAGAAAGGAATGGGCCAAAGATCTTAGATTGCAATTATGAATACCCAAGTATGGCACTTTTCAACCCAAAGTGTTTGATTTTACATAAATTCATTTTTTCTGTATTTAGACAATTTGAAAAATTAGAGGGGAAAAATTACTTTACCACTCAAAGTTAGCCATTGCTAGCACTCCTGGAATCCTTTAAAATCTTTTTTCTTTTCATATTTTTAGCTAACTTGTGATCATACTGTATATACAACTTTGCATCTTGATTTTTAACTTAATATTATAACATTTATTTCTTCATATTATAACATACTTTTACCATAATCATCTCCACAACTATATATTATATGATTGTATAATTATACTGCATTTAATTAACCATGTCTATTTTTGAATTTTGTATTTTATATTATCTGAATTATACTGTGATGAATATTTCTGTACACAAAACTTTTTCTCTTTGGGGGGTTATTTCCTCGTGAAAAGTTCCCAGAAGAATTATGTGTCAAAAGTGTTATGAGTATTCCTAAAATTTTTGATATATTCTGAAGGAGGAGGAGCTTTATATTTGTACCAGTAGCCCTGCCCATGAATCCTTGCGCCAGTAGGTGCTATGGCCCTCCTGTAGCTCCCACTCCTCCTCCCCTACCCCCCTCCTCCCCATAGTTTGCTGCCCTGCCCCCTCCTGTAGCTCTCCTGCAGCTCGCTTATACCTGTACCTCCTACTTCGTACCTCGCTGGCCCACCCTCCTGCTGATCTGTGATCTGGTCGTGATGCACTTGGTCATTATGCCTCAGAGTGTAATGACTAATTAGCATATTCCTCTCTTATTATATAGGATTATTTGACAAAACCATCTTCAGCATGAAAAAGTAGGAGGCTGATCTGATAAATGGGACAAATACATTTATGTTGTATTAGGCAGAATATTTGAAATTGGAACTATTCAGAGAAATCTATTTATTCTGGTTGCCATATTCACAGATAATGTATGTTTTGGTTGCATTTTGAAGGAAAGTTTCTGAAGGATTTAGGAGATACTAAGTCTATGAATTGAGGTAAAGATCTGAAAGAATTATTGATAATGTGACTTGATAAAATGCCCTTTAAAAAGTAATTTAAAGTCCTAGCTGGTTTTGCTCAGTGTTAGAGCATCAGCTTGCGGACTTAAGGGCCTCGGTTTTGATTCCCGGTCAAGGGCACGTACCTTGGTCAATGTTTCTCTCTCACATGGATGTTTCTCTCTACCCCCCTCCTTCCTCTCCCTTCCACTCTATCTAAAAAATCAATGGAAAAAATGTCCTCGAGCGAGGCTTAAAAAAATTTTTTTAAACAATTTAAAACACTAATCATAGTATTATCAAATCTCTTTTTAAATGATATTTCTCTATAATATGAATACAGAAAAACTTTATAACCTATAGCCTCTTATCATTATTATTTTCCCTCAAGTCTTTGTTCCTTTTGCTTGGTTCAAACATTTTGGTAGATTCTGCTATCAAAGTATGGTCTTCCTAATGGGCAGCAGAAGTGAAACTGAAAAGCAACCAACTATGATGACTATTGTGTGTGCCATTGAGTGACTCTAACTCCTGGTGACACTATGAATGAGTGGTGTCCACAATGTCCTGTCCTCAGCAACCCTGCTCCACTGCTGTAGACTCATGCCTATGGCTTCTTTGGGGAAGTCGATTCATCTCGTATTTGGCCTTTCTAGTGAAGAATCCGCTATCTTCTATATTCTCTGCCTTCTTATGATGTGCCCAAAATAGGAAAGCTTCACTTTTGTTATTTTTGCCTCCAGAAATGTTTCAGGTTAAACTTGCTCTAGGACCCACTTGTTCATCTTTCTGGTGGTCCAGGGTATCCATAGAGTTTTCCTTCCACACCACATTCCAGATGAGTCCATTTTTTTTCCCTATCAGCCTTCTTTACTGTCCAACTTTTGCATCTGTACATATTAGTTGGGACTATGAGGGTGTGAATGATCTGAGGGTGTGTATGATGTAAGATCACCATCACTAATCTATATTTCTGAAACAGATGTCTGAGAAGAAAAAGGATGAAGATAGTGGGACAAGCACTTCAGTAAGTAAAGGTGAGAGTTGGTGCATATTTAGTATTGGACTTTGATGAGAGAACTATGTTGTGAGTGTGGAAAGCAAGCAACAGAGGTGAACAGCCAAGCGTGTTATAGGGCCTCCCCAAGACCTGTGGCAGCTTATTGGACAAGCTCCTTGCTTTAGTGCAGGATAATTTAGCTGCTTTAATTTAGTAGGGGCTATGAATTACTGGTAGGTAAAGCTCAAGTTCTTTTCATTCCTCAGCATTCTCCCTTCACACAGCTTCCTTTTTAGGATTATGAGCTGTAAATAACATCTTTTTCAATAACCCATAAGCAGTTATGTGCTGGAAAATGTTTAACAATTGACTCTCCAAAGATGTGTGTATACATTTTTAAAAAATTACTGATATAAAGGATGTATATAACATAATTTACAAATAATCTATATAATAAAAGCCCAGCGACCATTAGGGTGGAACGACCGGATGACCAGAATGACTGGTCGCTATTACGCACACTGACCACCCAGGGACAGACACTCAATGCAGGAGCTGCCCCCTGGTGGTCAGTGTGCTCCCACAGGGGGAGCACTGCTCAGCCAGAAGTTAGGCTCATGGCTGGCGAGCACAGCTGCGGTGGCGGGAGCCTCTCCTGCCTCCATGGCAGTGCTAAGGAGCAGTGAGGCAAGTGGTAAGGAGCGAGCAGGAGGGCAGTTAGGAGCGAGGGGTCCCAGATTGCAAGAGAGGGCGCAGGCTGGGCTGAGGGGACCCTCCCCCATGCACGAATTTCATGCATCGGGCCGCTAGTAAAATATATAATACTCTTTGTGGTAAATTCCATATAGACCACTGATTCTCACAAAATACTCTCCTTGATTTTTACCAGACTCTTGCATCCTTAGCCAACTTATGTCTGCAATTGATCAACAAGTGTAGTTCCATTATGAATGTTACTTTCCCTAAAGAGTAATATGAAAGAAACAAGATGTATGTTGGAACTTAACTTGGTTGTCAATGATGTGAATGACTTCTTGGCAAATTGGATAATAGCTTTAGAATATTCTGGAAGAATATTTCCTTAGTTTTTGGAGGTGCTATTCTCAATGTAATGGCTATAGGCATGATACTTTTAAATGTAAATCTAGGTTAGTACCATGTTCTCCATCACTTTAAACCTAGACAGTCAACAAAACCATAAAACAATGCCTGACTTTTGGCTCTTGTTGATTTTTATCCTTCCCAAACTGATTTCAAGTCACTAATATGTCACTGAACATGGAGCTGGGAAGGACATGCACAGTAGCACATCATTATGTGGTATTTCCAACACCCAACAACAGACAAATAGCTTCAAGAGCATACATCATAATAAAATGTAATAGAATAATTAGGAAGTAATGTTTTGAGCATTATGTTTATTTGTAATAAATTGATGTAATGGTAAATGTTGATAGTTTAATTTTTTACTAATGTCTGTGTTTAACAACTATCTCACAAAATTTCTGAAAGCTTAACTAAGTTATTGACCAGCCAATTCCAGTACACCACTGTATAAAGAAAAGATTCTTTTTTAGTTTCCTGCTACCCAAATCACATTCATATAAACACGTGAATCTTTAAGACTTCAAAGGAGAAAAGGGTCCTTCTCTGGAAAAGTTTAGAGACTTTCCCCTTGATCTTATATCAGGGCTCATGAAACTTCAAAAGTCATATGTCAAGCATCTATTTGACCTTCCGGTATTTGGAAGATCTGGTATGGTACTGGAAAATGCCGTCAGCTGCCAACACTTGCAAGTAAGTGGAGAAAAGTGGTGGCTTGGCAAATGGCAACTAAGAGTGAGCCCACACATGTTATAGGCTCTTAGGTAATGTGAAGGTATGGTAACCAACAATGTGCCTAACTTGTTGATTTGTTTCATTGATTGTTAGCAAGCAAAGATACTTCCCGTAAGTGGCAAAACGAAGATGGTGCCTGGGACTCTCCACAAAAGATGAAAAAACCAAAGCAGATCCAGCTTACTCCTATAACTGACTCAGAAGTGGCTTTGGTAAATGCCTATCTTAAACGAAGACGATCTATGCACCATTCTCAATTCAGCCAGGTGAATCAGACCCAACCTGACAGTGATACTACTGAGTATGACAGTGAAGAATCTGACTCCGGAGCCTCCTCGTGGAAGGAGAGTGAAAACGAACACCCATCATCAGCCGGTATTAAAAGAAAAACAGTTCAGAGGCAAAAGAGCGTGGGAAGCTACCAAATCAGGGAAAGGCCCTGCCTCCACTGCAAAGCCATGAGAACCAATGAATGGTTGGCACGCCATTTCCTTCAAAACACAACAGCAACAGCCCCAAAGAAGGGAGATATTCAAGAGGAAAATTCTGTACCTGAGATTAACACAAAATTCAGTAAATTTTGAATTTTATCGAGTCCTTACCTTATTTGATGCTAAATGAAAGAGATAAAACAGGAAAAATCACCAGAGCTGTAGGTGAGGAGGCTTTTTATAATAAAGTCTCTCTATTAACAACAACAAAACCCTAGCCGGTTTGGCTCAGTGGATAGAGCATCAGCCTGCAGACCAAAGGGTCCCGGGTTCAATTCCCGTCAAGGGCATGTACTTCGGTTGCAGGCTTCTCCCTGCTTGCAGGCTCCTCCCCAGCACCGGCCCTGGTTGGCTCATGCAGCAGGCAACCAATCTCAATCCATGTGTTTCTCTCACGTCAATATTTCTGTCTGTCTTTCCCTTTCTCTTCCACCTCTAAAAATTCAATGGGAAAAGATCCTTGGGTGAGGATTAAAAAAAAAAAATTAAAACAACAACAACAAAAATACTTGGAACCCAAGAGGTAAAATTTCAAATAATTATTTGTCCAAAAACAGGCCAATGAATTTGTTTATGGCACCATTGGAGCATCAGAGATCTGCATCCACTATCTTTTTTTTATTCAAAAGAGCACAAGACAGATATTTTATCCCTTGAGTAAATGTATTTTGTTTAAGGAAGCTCTTTAAAAATATATTTATGTTCAGAACCATTTACAATTATTCATATGTTTTGATGATCTGACTGACAATGAGTTAAGTGAAGTTGGTTAGAATAGAATTGGCCCATATTCTCCAGGTCCATATTTTCAGGTGACTAACTCTATCTGAGCTGTATTGCTGCACATGCGTCAGCTGGAGGCTGGTGAGGAGGAGGAGCTCGAGAGCCTGGAATAAGATCTCTGATTCTTGGAGTAGACCAAGGAGGGAAGGTAGACCGAGAAGGGCAGCTGGCCCATGGGCTGTCCATTGTTATTGTCCAAAGGGCAGGGCAAATGTTAAAAAAAAATTTATTCTGACACTTATGGTAAGGAAGACTTTATTCAACACTATTGTTACAGGGGTCAAATCTATTGCAATAGAGGAGAGAAATCAAGCTCTACTCCAAATACAGCAAGGACACGCCATGATTTATAGCCAAGGAGCAGGGTAAGGGGGTCAGTGAATAGAAATTATTAGGAGGAAACATCAAGGATAAGGGGTTTCTGCTAAACTAACCTAATAGAATTCTTGGTGAAGGCAGGCCAAGGACTTACACATCAAAGATGGAAGATGAGGAACTCGATCAGATGTCAAGGGTGATCAGAGCTCAAGGGTGGATGGGACACTCTCACTAAACCTACTTAGCAGTATTTTTGCTAAAACTGGGCTGGACAGGCCAAAGATAGGATAGACAACCGAGTTGAGATCTGGTCAACAAGAGGGCTCAGAAGAGCCTGACTTAAAGTTTGGTCTTTGTCGAAAGTTAGCTGTAACCTAGACATAGTTGGGGCTGGGCTTTCCAGTTAAGTGGGGATCCCAGCAGTGGGAAACTCAGTAGGCCTAGGGGAGGGGGTGGCCATTCTGGCTATCACTCTCTAATGGCAGAACCCAGCTGGGATAGAAAATGAAACCCAGATTCCAGAGAAGAGGGCTGGCCAGGATTGATAAGCAACAGAGACTCTGGTCACTAAGCTAAAGTTCAAAGAAGGGCTTTAGGTCTTAGGGGAGGACTTAAGTGCAACATATGATAAAGATTGCAACATAAGGACTGAGCCTTTTATGGGAGGGAAGATCACAGAGCTCTGACACAGGGCTCATGAGTCACTGATAACAGCAGCTTCCTTAACTGATTGCTGTACAACAAAGAGACCAGGAGGGCAATGTGGGAGCCTCTACCATCAGAACTAGAGTCCAATAGGCTATAGAGTCCAGGACATGGGGGCTATTTCTGAGCTTATTTGAGGAGACTGTCTTATTCAGATTGCCTCACAATTGAAACAGGTCTACCTTTTCCATGTAGACGTCCTTTACTTCTCCACACCCTCCTCCACTGTGTTCCCTCAGGCAAATTCAGTAGGCCTTTTCTAATGCTCCAGTGCACATTGAAAAATCCTCCATATCAGCACCCTTAATATTTTAATGAATGTGTTTGTTAGTTATATATATATTACATATGTATATATATGTTGGCAAAAGTAGGTTTACAGTTTGTATGGAAAAATACATGCAGGTTATGATTATTACAGTAGCTTTATTCACTCTCTGTTTCATGTACTCAACTGTAAACTTACTTTTACCCACTCCTATATATGCATATATACATACCCTTAAAGGTAGAGTCCATGATTTGTCACCTTTGTATTTCTGTGACCCAGTACAGTGCCAGACATGACAGATAAATAATGCAGTTGAATAGATATACAAAGGGATGCACAAATTCAAAAAGGAGGAGCCGAGGAAAGCTAGGTGACAGAGAAAGCAAGGCAGAGGCCAAGATCTAAAACTTAATAAGTATGATATTTCTAACTTGATAAGATCAAGATCTTATTTTGTTTATCTAAAGAGCACCAACACAAAACACAAAAGACAAACAAAACAAGTAAAAATATAGTCGTAGTTTGCAGAGGCAGGATTTAGACCCAAGTATTCTGGCTTCAGAGTTTGGGCTCTTAATTACTATGATTTAACCATTATTCTCTGAAGATGGAAGATCCTGATTTTAAGGTAAGTTAATCACTACCTCCTACACAGCCATAAGTGATGTCTAAGCAGATATAATCTTACCAGGAAAAGATGACTATTATCTAGATAACAGAGTAAGGGAACATGCCCCAAATGTCTTGCTTGTGGGTTTAGAATATAAACCAATGACACTATTTTCTGAAGAGTCATTTATATCGAAGACTTACTTTTCATGGTTTTTTCCATGGGGCTAGAACAGATCAGAGTTAGGGGGTAAAAGCCACCTAGAGGAAGAAGGAATTAGGGTTGAGATAAACCAGGGCCTCTAAGTATGAGGGGATTAACTAGGGTAATCTGTGAGTACATTAAACTGAAAACAGAGCCAAACAAAGCCAAGGAAAGAAATCCACTGGATCAAAGGACTAAGGCAGTGGATCTCAACCTTCCTAATGCCGAGACCCTTTAATACAGTTCCTCATGTTGTGACCCAACCATAAAATTATTTTCGTTGCTACTTCATAACTGTAATTTTGCTACTGTTATGAATCGTAATGTAAATATCTGATATGCAGGATGTATTTAGGCAACCCCTGTGATAGGGTCGTTCGACCCCCAAAGGGGTCGCAACCCACAGGTTGAGAACCGCTGGACTAAGGCAAAGGCGTGGGATGAGGAGTGAAAGCATAGCTAGGCATGTTGGAATGGGATTAATGAGCAAGGTACAGAGCTATTGATGTGGGAGACAGTTCATGGAGCCAGGGCTGCAAACTCTAGTCTTGGCTGGATGTTGCTTGTATGCAGTCTGGTGTGGGCTATCAGGGTGGGGTCCCTGAGCTGCATAACTTCTCCTTTTCAGTTCCCCCTTGGTAAATGGGATAAATGAGGCTGTGTCTGGTTGCAAACTGCTTGGGTGGCATGGAATCCCTGGGCTTGCCTCCTAGTTGTGGCCCTTCCATGCAGCTAACTGTTCAGAACTAATGTCCGCTTACATCAAACATCATAATTCTTGTCAGGAATTGCCATGCAGGGAGCTATGTGATGCAGGGAAAAGTCTAACAGAGATGGAAATGAGCTAGTAGGTAAAATCTAAACAACAACAACAATAATAATACTGATAACACTAACATTTAGAGAGTGCTTGCCATAAGCCAAGCACCGAGGTAAGCATTTTGTAAAGATTATTTACCCTTCACAAGCCTGCAGAATACATCTTTTCCCAATTTTATGGATAAGGAAACTGAGGCTTAGGGAAATTAAATGATATACCCAAGGTCATAAAGCTGGTTAGTGTGGGGGAGCTGGGTCTTGTCTGACCACAAAGATTTTGTTTTTACCATGATGATAATACATTATCTGTGTTCTCAATGGAGAGCGATTAGATAAGAACTTGGGAGAACTATACCAAATACCAAACTGAATCCAAAGTGAACAGGGGCCTGTTAATGGAAAATGGAGCAGAGTCAGAAACCGAGCAGCCATGGGAGCAGTTTAGTAAAGCTGGAGGGGGCTCACACTGTTGAGTGGAGAGGCTGTACAACATAGGGTCTTTTGGGGAAAAAAAAAAGGGAGCGGGAATAGAAAATTAGCTGGAAAGGTTGGTGAGGGTAAGCATGAACTTTGCACTGAGTATCTATACTAATAAAAGGGTAATATGCTAATTAGACTGGGAGGCCTTCTGGGAGACCTTCCGGATGCTCTTCTGGACAAAGCCATGGTGGCGGGGCCAAGGCAGAGGCGGTTAGGGGCGATCAGGCAGGCAGGCAGGTGAGCAGTTAGGAGCCAGCGGTCCTGGATTGCGAGAGGGTGCAGGCCAGACTGAGGGACACCCCCCCCCCCGCACGAATTTCATGCACTGGGCCACTAGTCAAGGTATAAGAGGCAGTGAGGTTGATGACCAAGGATTTGAGAGGAGAATGGGGAGAGGACAACATCCAGAAAACCAGGTAGCAACCACTGCTCTTCCCCACTGCCATCCCTTTCTCCCAGGAAGGAATACTATCTCCCAGCAGATGCTAGAGTAGTTTCCAAAACAGCCACCCATTAATAGAGTGTGAAATCAAATTTAGTGGGTTGTGACTAGCATTTATTAGAAAGTAAGTAGAAAATAACAGAGTATTGCACATAATAAGGGTAAGTATTGTTTCTGTTCCAGTGTGTGTGTATTCAGTTGCAATTCGAAATGTGTTTCTTACTATGGCAAGAAAAGAAGCCCCACAAAGCCAGTGCTCGGGAGTAGCTTTCTTTGCAGATTTTCGGTGTTAACCAGCTCTTCCACTGAGTGAGTGAAGGCAGTTGTCACTCTCTGCATTTTTGATGGTTGTACGCTAGCCATTAGTAAAATCTTCATCCATACCAGCGGTTCTCAACCTGTGGGTTGCGACCCCTTTGGCGGTCGAACGACCCTTTCACAGGGGTTGCCTAAGACCATCTCGCATATCAGATATTTACATTATGATTCATAACAGTAGCAACATTACAGTTATGAAGTAGCAACGAAAATAATTTTATGGTTGGGTCACAACATGAGGAACTGTACTTAAAGGGCCAGAAGGTTGAGAACCACTGATCCATACTATAGGATGGACCAACTATTTAGATCAGTGAAAAGCCTGAACTGAATTCGACTACTTTAAAAGAATTTAAGGTTTATTACTTCTATATAGAGTAAGTGGAAGCAAGCTAACCAACTGTTGCCTGGTACACAGGGGTGGGCTTAGCCTTGGTGAATAGACAAGCATAATTTGTAATTGACATTTCAAAGAAGCCTTAGAAACAGGCCAGCCTTTGTTTAAATCATAATTACCCTGTTTGTATGTAAAAGGATACTTCTAAAGCTTTTCAAAACAACTGGTTCTTTTAAGTAGATAATTATTCCCCTTCCAATCTTGTTTACACTATTCAAAACTTTAGTGAACTCTTTTTCTTTTTTTTTGCATAGATAGTACAAAGGTTAACTTCAGCCAGCCCTTCCTTAAATTATTACAAATTCCCAATTAGTGAATTCTAAATAGGGTTTCCCTGTAACAATATACTAGAGACTTGTATGATGTGTTCTTTATTGCTTTGAATAACATCTGACAAGTTTCCAAGTGCCAGGCCACCTGGATATTCTCTCTCCGTCAGGAACATGTGGTCACAGAGGTACTTGAGAGAAGGGCACAAACATGTGGGGGTGGGAAGGAGATAAAGGGAGAAAATGCTTTTTTTTTTTTTTGGTACCTATTATATATCAACAATATTAGATTATAGTCACTTTTCTGTTGTAAAAAGGAGTTGCACTTTTAATCTAAATTTAACAAAGGTACAGATGAAAATAGAAAACTGATTTTTTTTTCTTTAATGTCAACTGGAAGTTTTTGGAGAGGCCTAGAGAAGTTGAAAGATGCATTATGAAAAAAGATATACTTGTCCTTTTATGAATTACATTTCTCATTGCAAATATCCACTTAGTGCACCAAAGGAAATACATAATATGCTCTAAAAAAAACACAAGAAACTAAAAAACAAAAATGTTATAATCCTGGGCCATACTGTTTTCTTGTCCTTATCTTTTTTTTTTTTTTTTTTTTTTAAATCTTCTGAGCTTGGCTTCTTTCACAGGCAGTTCCTCAAGCTGCCTTATTACAGGGGTCTGTTGTCCATAATTGTCTTTGTTTATTAGGGCCCTCTCTCACCATGAAGTTTCATGTGTTCAAAATCTTGATTTAGCAGTGAGAACATCAGGCAGGGAGCCAGCTCTGCTACTAATTAGTGTAAATCGAAAGGGGGAAATGAGGAGATAAAAACCAGGCCCCGCTGGAAGGGTCTGCAGCCAGGGTTAGTAAGACTGACTGGCAGGTCAGAGTTGAGTAAGAGACAAAGGGGCTTGGAGAAATGCCACTTAGGGCCAGGGTCTTTTTGTCTCTCTTCTCTGATTGCACCCCTTCAGCTGCAGAAAGGGTCTGTGGCAGCCTCCTTTGATTGTTTTCCTTCCATTCAAGCAGACCCTCATTTTTGTTCCATCGTTCCACCTCCCTTCAAGACTTGGAATTAGGTCCTGATTGTTTAAGCCAACCATGGCAATGCGGGTCCGTCAATGAGTGGTTCACGCATGGGTTCATGATCTAATTCTGGAAACGGTAGTTTGCTGGTGGGGGCATTCTCAGAAAAGTCTTTTTGGTCTTTAAAAAAAGACTTGCCCAGGGAAGAAATGGTCCCTTTTTGTTTGGTGGAGGATTTCAAGTCTGCACCTGATGTCTGCAACCGTGACAGTTACACGTGTCCATAAAGGCATTACTCTGAATATGTCAGAGGGAGACTGTGGAAAAGACTAAATCCTGAGCTGCTGAATTAGCAAACTCTGGAACCATCCTACTATTTGACTTATTAGGCAAGAAAATTCTCTTTATTGTTTAAGCGTTTTAAGCTGGCTTTTCTGTTACTTGCAGCCAATACAGAGTCTTAGTCATCTTCTTATATCATCTATAATTTTTAAAACAGCTCCTTTAACTTGGGAAGCACTCCATAATACAGCAGATGTTAAATACTAAACAAAATGCATGTTTTGATGGGGTCGGTGGCTATTCATTTATAAAGGTCTATGTAAATGTTGTGGGCCTTTTTGGGGGGTGACTGCTTTATTACTCTTCTTTCTGGGAGCCTCTTCTACCCCAAGTCTCATGAATGCTGGTACAGTGTGATCCTGCCAGTTCCCACCCCACCTTCACCTGGTCCAGGCACTGATTTCAGTAAGACCTTCTTCTTTCTTTTGTTAATTCTCACCCGAAGGTATTTTTTTCCATTGATTTTTAGAGATATTGGAAGGAAGGGAAGGAGGGGGAGACAGAGAAACATGCCTGTGAGAGAGACACATTGATTGGTTGCCTCCCGCACGCGCCCCAATGGGGGGTGATGGGGGCCCTGTGGGTGGAACCTGCAATTCAGGTATGAACATGCCCTTGATGGGGAATCAAACTTGAGATACTTTTCCCTGATTCCAGTTACTTCCTGAGGCCCAATTGTTTACCTACTCATGGGCGTCATGGCATTTCACTAGCAGATTCTTATAATAAATTTCCCTTTGAGATTATGCTAGCTCAAGTGGGTTTCTATTACGAGAAACCAAAAGAATCCTTAAAACAGTGGTGTGTTGGTAAATGTTTAACAATTGCCTCTGATTGTTAAAAGCCCTTGTTTTGATGCACTTGCTGATTTATCAGTGATATAAATACTCCCACTATTGCTTATTTCAAGCTACCAAAGTGACATCACTGAACGTGGAGTTGGGAAGAGATGAGCACATTGGCTCTGGCAAACTGGTCTGAGCCAGCTCCAGCTCACACTGCCTAGAAATACAACATAAAGCATGCTTTTCAGAAAACTCACTTGATATAGAGGAGATTCAGGGCTATATACTGATGGCCGGTAAGCTGGGAATTCTGGCATTAAAATATTTTAATTAATTTCAAATGTGCAGAGTCTTGGGGCTCAGGGAGTAGAGAAAGTAGGATTAAGTTTTTAAATAATATTGAAAAATATTTTTTCAGTATAATAATGATTCAGGTATATTGGGATGAGGTGGGAGGTAGGGGCCTTGGATTGAGGAAAGAGGCTGGGAGTGCAACTGGGAAGGTGTTATGAAGGTGACCTGTGTGAGGGCAGGGTCCAGACCTTGACAAAAGGGAAATATTACCTTGTACCAGTCAGGAGGGGCATTCTGAGAGGTGAGAAGCCAAGGCTACCTGGTACCCCAGGTTACCATACCAACAAAGGGCTAAATTTGGTCATTTGGCCATATCCTGTAAAATCTCCTGATCTGCTTTGTTTTTGTCTAAAGTTCCTTTAAAGAGAGACCAGCCGCCTGGCCAGCATGGCTCAGTGGTTGAGCCTCAACCTATGAACCAGGAGGTCACGGTTTAATTCCTGGTCAGGGCATATGCCCGGGTTGCGGGCTTGATCCCCAGTGTGGGGTATGCAGGAGGCAGCCGATCAATGGTTCTCTCTCATCATTGATGTTTCTTTCTCTCTCTCCCTCTCCCTTCCTCTCTGAAATCAATTAAAAAAATATTTTTTTTTAAAAGAGAGAAAAGCCTTTTACTGCACAATTAAAGATAAGACGGCATTAAATGCATATGTAGGGTTGGAGTAATACTATTGTTGTGAATGAGGTCAAATAATCAGTAAGAGTAAGTCCTGCATCAGATTCCTCCCTCCTTTGATGAGGGGAAGTTGGGAGGGGTAGAGAAAGATAGTATTGAGACTTGAAGAAACCCATTCCAGTCTAGCCACCTTCCCACACTTGATTCCTCTGCCTGTAGGCCAGCCACCAAATCTTTAAATGTTGAACTCTTCAAGTGTTGAACCTCTCCTCAATTTTAAGACTAATCTCAACATATTCTGTCACCCCTCTAACATATTCTGTGGCTCTCCCAGGAAAGCTGGGTTCCCACAGTTAAGACCCCTGTTGTAGACCTGCTCATAGCTTACTCTAATGAAACCCAGTCTTTCAAATGTTTGATGTTCAAATGTAACTGGAATTTTTGGACACTATGCACTGATACTCCTAAATTCCCAGAACTTGAATTTTTGTACGTAAGCTCATGAATGAACTTTTCAAACAACTGCATTGTTTAGTTTTATTGGCATCAATATCTTCGTGCATCAGTGTTTGCATATCTAGTTGAATATTTAGTCTTTGACATTTATACATGGAAAATGAATGTGTTGGTGTTAGCGATAAGAAGAGTAGATTTTAATAAATTTAGTGCAGTTGAAACAAAGCTGGAAATCATTAGACAAGCTGGAAGGGGTGCATTTTAGTATCAATCATATATTTGGACTTAAGCCTGTTGACTCTGTTCATGTGTGGGGAAAAAAGATCAAAATTAAAAAACACATAAAATGTTGAGAAATATATTCCTGAAGAATATATCTGAAAGGTGATGTGAATGAATTCCTTATATAAATATTAATACCAGATGAAACAAGATTGAAAGAGAAAACAAGGAAACCATAAAAGTGCTAGAAAAAAGTGCCAGCAAACAGTTTTCTAATCTCAAAGCAGGGAAGAGTTTTCCAAGCAAAATACAAATAAATCCAGAAGACTTAAAGACTGATACTTTTGAACTGCTTAAAAATATTGAAACTGAGAAAGAGAGAGATGAGAAGGGGAGACAGAGAAAGAGAGAATCAGTAAATAAAGTAAAAAGACAAAGACAAACTAGGAAAAAATTTGGAACACGAAATTAGGGCAACCCTTAATATTCGTAACATATAAAGAGTTTTAAAATAAGATAGGACAGCAGTTCTCAACCTGTGGGTCACGACCCCTTTGGGGGTCGAACAACCCTTTCACAGGGGTCGCCTAAGACCATCACAAAACACATACAGTGGGGCCTTGACTTACGAGTGTCCCGACTAACGAGTTTTTCGAGATACCAGCCGTCTCTTGGCCGATTTTTTTGCTTTGAGTTGCGAGCTAAAATTCGGGTTACGAGCCAGCTTCAGATACCCCACCGCTAGTTGGCGCAGCGAACGTCACAGTGAACGCCACAACATCAGCCCAGCATCACG
>NW_005360677.1:1492704-1511435 GCF_000412655.1 Myotis brandtii
AAAATACATCCTGCATATCAGATATTTACATTATGATTCATAACAGTAGCAAAATTACAGTTATGAAGAAGCAATGAAAATAATTTTATGGTTGGGGGCCACCACAACATGAGGAACTGTATTAAAGGGTCGCGGCATTAGGAAGGTTGAGAACCACTGAGATAGGAGATTAAAAATGGTGGCAGAGTAAGTAGATGCTGCATGGACATGCTCCCAGGACCAAACTGGAATTACAACTAAAATACAGAGACACTCCCTGAATAATCAACTGAAGACTCGCTGGAGAGAACCCTGATGACCGAGGACGGGAAGTGGAGACCACACAGAGACTGTAGGAGGGGCGGGGGCAAGAAAGGGCTGGCTGGTCTCCCAAAGACAGCAACTTAAGTTCCAGAGAGAGATCTCAGCTGTGGGGGATTGCCACTAAAGACTCTGGGGTCTAATCTGCAAGCTGGGCCCCCCAGCAGAGCACCAAAACTGAGAAGGGTGCCCATATAACATCTGGCTGTGAAAAGTAGCGGGGTTGCTATCTGCCAGGGAGAAATGGCTGGAAATGCAGGCACCCTTTTAAAGGGCCAACACACAAAATTCCCTGTGCAGACACTCACCTGTGCTCCAGCAGAGGGAGGGAGAGTGGACTGGAGCTGTGTGAGCAGAAGTCACGGTTGGGTTAGAGCTCAGAAGGCAGACACCCCAGTTTCCTGTGCTGAGTCATTCCCTCACGCTGCACAGGTCATCTTTCTCATGCAGACATTTGCTATTCAGGTGGTTTTGCCTGGGGCAGTGGTCGGCAAACTGCTACTCGGCAAACCGTGGCTCGAGAGCCACATGCGGCTCTTTGGCCCCTTGAGTGTGGCTCTTCCACAAAATACCGGCTCTTCCACAAAATACCAACTTCTGCACATGGGCCACGAAGTTTCAGTCGCACTGTACATGCGCACCCACACGTGGTATTTTGTGGAAGAGCCACACTCAAGAGGCCAAAGAGCCGCATGTGGCTTGTGAGCTGCGGTTTGCCAACCACAGGCCTGGGGGGAAGACAATTGACCTACCCTATTGGAGAACACATTGCCCCATGGTGTGGAGTTTCTGAGGCCCATTCAGAAATTGAGAATAACAGCCTCCAAGCAGCTGGAAAAACCTCGCCACACCTGTGGACTATTGCATGTGGGCTATTCATGACTGAATCCAATCAGTCTGCAGGCAGAGGTGGTTTCTGGAGGCTTTGAGTATTTGCTTGATCTAATTAGTCAGAAACAGCGTTTGACATTTTCCTGCACTAGAGATTGAGAAGTGTAGCAGATCTACCTAATGCATAGTCACAAACCCAAACTGGAAGCCAAAATGAGGAGACAAAGAAACAACCTCAAATGAAAGAACAAGAGAATTCTCTAAAAGAGATAAATGAAATGGAGATAAGAAATTTATCTAATATAGAGTTCAGAATAATGATGATAAAGATGCTCAACAGCATGAGAAAAGGTATAATAACTATGAAAACAGAAATAAAGAATGACATAGCACAAATAAAGAACACATTAGAAGGAGTACACAGCAGATTAGGGGAAGCTGAGGATTGGATCAGTGAATTAGAAGACAGGGTAGAAAAAAATAACTCATCAGAGAATCAAAAAGAAAAAAACAATTAAAAAACAGGAGGACAGCTTAAGGGAGCTGTGGGACAACATGAAACGTAACAATATTTGAATAGCAGGTGTGCCAGAAGAGACAGAAAGGGAAAAAGAGATAGAGAACATGTTTGACAAAATAATGGCAGAAAACTTCCCTAACCTGGTGAAGGAAAAAGTCACACAATTCAGGAGGCACAGAGAGTCCCAAGCAAGAAGAATCCAAACAGACCCACACCCAGACACATTCTAATTAAAATGCCAAAAATTAAAGACACAGAGAGAATCTTAAAAGGCAGCAAGAGAAAAGCAAACTGCTACCTACAAAGGAGCTCCCATAAGGTTGTCGGCTGACTTCTCATCATAAACTCTACAGGCCAGAAGGGAAAGGCATGAAGTACTCAAGGTAATAGAAAGCAAGGATCTGAAATCAAGATTACTATGTCCAGCAAGGCTATTATTCAAAATAGATGGTGAAATAAAGGGCTTCCCAGACAAAAAGTATGGAACTGCCATTTGACCCAGTGATTCCACTTCTAGGACTATATCCTAAGAAACCTGAAACACCAATCAGAAAGAATGTATGCACCCCTACGTTCATAGCAGCTCAATGTGTGATAGCTAAGATCTGGAAACAGCCCAAGTGCCCATCAGTAGATGAGTGGATAAAAAAGCTGTGGTACATTTATACCATGGAATGTTATACAGCAGTAAAAAAAAAGAATCCCTTACCCTTTGAGATAGCATGGAGGGACCTGGAGAGTATCATGCTAAGTGAAATAAGTCAATCAGAGAAAGACAAGTATCACATGATCTCACTCATATGTGGAATCTAATTAACAAAATAAACTGATGAACGGAATGGAGACATGGAAGCAGTATGCATATATGCATAATCCATGGACACAGACAATAGGGTGGTGAAGGCCTGGGGTGGGAGGTGGAGGAGGGATGGAGGGGGTCAATGGGGGAAAAAAGGGGACAGATGTAATATTTTCAACAATAAAGATTTAAAAAACAAAACAAAAGAAAAGATTAAACCAAACAAGTTAGTAGAAAAATGGTCACAATATATGAATAGAAAGTTCACAGAAGAGGAATTCCAAAGGACCAATAAGTATATAAAAAGATGCTCAACTTTACAAGTAATTAAAGAAATACATAATAGACAAACATTTTTCTTATTTTAGATCGACCAATATGTGACGGAGCCAGTATTTGAAAGCTGTGGCAATCAGGCCCTTCAAAGAAATGTTGGTGGGAAAGAAAACTGGTATAATTTCTTTAGAGGGCAACCTGAGAATATAAAAAATGCTTGTACTTTGTGTTCTAGCAATTCCATTATTAAGAATTGGTTCAGCCCTCACCAGTTTGGCTCAGTGGATAGAGCGTCAGTCTGCAGACTGAAGGGTCTCAGGTTCAGTTCTGGTCAAGGGCATATACCTCAGTTGCAGGCTCCTTCTGGGACCCAGGTCGCGATGTGTATGGGAGGCAACCAGTCAATGTTTCTCTCTCTCTCTCTGTCTCTTCCCCTCCCTTCCACTCTCTAAAATTGGGAAATATCCTCAGGTGAGGATTAACAAAACAAAACAAAACGAAAAAAAAAAGAATTGGTCCAACTGCCTTGGCTGAGTAACTCAGTTGGTTAGAGTGCTGTCCCCATACACCTAGGTTTCTACCAATGGAAAAAGAAACAACAACTGAATGCATAAATAAGTACAACAAATCGATGCTTCTCTCTCTCTTTCAAAAAAATCAATCAATAAAATATTAACCATAATAGTCATCTCTTTAAGAAAGAATTGGTCCAATAGAAATATTCTTTCAGATATACAAAAATATATGTAGATACATACTTAAGGATATTATTCACTGAAGTACTTAAGAGTTGCCATGTTCCTAGAATCTGCTTTTTTTTTTAATGAAATTTTTATTGTGTAGTTTTCTGATTAGAAGTGCCTATGCACATTGTAAGAAATTCAAATGATAGCTATGTTAAAATAGAAAGAAAATTATATCCCAAAGATGATTACTGCTAACAGGTCAATGCATATAATTTCCAGACTATTTTTTTTCTGTGCATAAACACATGTAATAAGCTGAACTCTTGCTTTCCAAACCTGGGAACTGAATGGATTCAGATAAATATTTTGAGATATATTTCTTCTCATCCCAAATCTTGGTATTCCCTATCTGAAACTTCAGAGCTGAGTACATTTTGAAAACTGAATATCCTTCACTATCTGAATTCACTAGCCAAACTTTACGTCTTGCTATCTGCCTTTAGATAAATAGATTTGGATAACCAGGGTAATTGTACAGATATTATTATTATTATTATTATTACATAGTTTTTGGTTAATCCTCACCTGGGGATATTTTTTCCATTGATTTTTAGAGAGAGTGGAAGAGAGGGAGGGGAAGAGAGAGAGAGAGAGAGAGAGAGAGACATCAATGCATGTGCCTTTGACCTGGACTCAAACCTGAGACCCTATTGTCCGAGGGCTGACACTCTAACCACTGAGTCATACCAGCCAGGGCATGTACAAATATCAATTTTCTTTTTTTAAAAGAATATATTTTATTGATTTTTACAGAGAGGAAGGGAGAGGGTTAGAAAGTTAGAAACATCGATGAGAGAGAAACATCGATCAGCTGCCTCCTGCACACCTCCTACTGGGGATGTGCCTGCAACCAAGGTACATGCCCTTGACCGGAATCAAACCTGGGACCTTTCAGTCCGCAGGCCGACGCTCTATCCACCGAGACAAACCGGTTAGGGCCAAATATTAATTTTCTTACAAAAATTGAATGGTAATAAATGCCATTCAACCACTTACCTTTTTTTTTTTTTACATCATTCCATGTTCATTCATAAAGATGTATCATTTCCTTTTAGTGGATGCATAGTATTCCACTGTACAGATATATATATATCATAATTTATTGAGCTAGTTCCTTCTTGATGAGCAGTGATTGATAGCCTAATTATATGCACTGACATGGAAAAGTAGACAAATTATATTTTTAAGTTAAAAATGAATTTGGACCCTATGTAGAGTCTGTCCAAAATTTTATAAAAGAAAAAGGTAAGCTGGTAAAAATAGACACAGAAGAAAAATTCTTGTGGAATATTCACCCAACTGGTAACAATCAGCAGAGGTATAGATTAGGGCAGAGAAGTTGGGGGTGGGCAATATAAGAGGTTGTCACATTTTTGTGTTATAATTTTCAGTAATGTTTGAATGGTTTTACTGTGAGAATATTATTTTAGAAGCAGAAAAAGTAAAGAGTGTTCAAAAGTAATATTGAAATGTTCCTTGCTCTAGCTGGTTTGGCTCAGTGGATAGAACATCGGCCTGTGGACTGAAGGGTCCCAGGTTCGATTCTGGCCAAGGGCACATGCCTGGGTTGCGGGCTCGATCCCCAGTGGGGGGTGTGCAGGAGAAGGCCGATTGATGTTTCTCTCTCATCATTGATGTTTCTATCTCTCTCTCTTCCTTCTTCTCTGAAATCAATAAAGAAATGTATTTAAAAAAAAAAAAGAAATGTTCCTTGTAACATGCTTTGAAATAGTAAAAATTGGATGCCATACATGAGAGACTGGTTAAATAAATTACAGTATATCCATATAGTGGAATACAATTCAGCTCTCTCCAAATGCTGTATAGTCTACCACTTAACAAAAATAGTCAAACATAACAATATGTGTTTATACAGCTTGAAGTGTTAATTAACTCTAGAGATACCTTAATTTTCTGAGGTATTTCCATAATGTTTAATTCTTTTAAAATATATATATTTTTTATTAATTTCAGAGAGAAAGGGAGAGGGAGAGAGATAGAAACATCAGTGATGAGAGAGAATCATTGACCAGCTGTTGGGGATCGAGCCTGCAACTCAGGCATGTGCCCTGACCAGGAATCAAACCATGACCTCCTGGTTCATAGGTCGACTCTCAACCACTGAGCCACACCAGCAGAGCTGTAATGTTTCAATTCTTAATAATCAGCATCAGTTACTTTTGCAATTGAGAAAAAAAGCCTATTATGTAATGCAGGCTGAAATTAAGGATTTTGTGATTTTTTTTTAAGTTCTTGAGAATTAACTATCCCAGGTAAGTGTATTATTTAACTTTTATGCAGTATATTTATTTATTTTTTTAATCCTCACCCGAGGATATTTTTCCATTGATTTTTAGAGAGAGCAGGGGAGAGAGAGGAAAAGACAGAGAGGAATATCAATGTGAGAGAAACACATAGATTAGTTGCCTCCTGCATGAGCCCCAACCAGGGCCCAGGTTGGGAGGAACCTGCAACCGAGGTACATGCTCTTGATGGAAATCAAACCCAGGACCCTTTGGTCTGCAGGCCGATGCTCTATCCACTGAGCCAAACCAACCAGGGCTACATTAGACTTTTGTATACATTTCCAGGAATCTATAATATATGTTAGTAGAAGACTATTTAGACATCACTTTTTTCCCCTCTACGCCAGAGCTATCCAACAGAAGTTTAATGCAAGCCACATATGAAATTTTAAATATTCTAGTAACTACATTAAAAAATGTAAAAGGAAACAAGTGCAATTAATTTTAATAATATGTTTTATTAACCCAACATATTCAAAATATTATCATTTTGACACATAATGAATATAAAAAATCATAAAGGAGATATTTTACATTCTAATTTTCATACTAAGTCTTTGAAGTCTGGTGTATATTTTACATTAATGCTAAAATTTCAACAGTTAAAATGTCCTGCCAAGTCATTAAAGTATGTTTAAAGGAAAAATATTTTACACTGCTTCTGTTTTTTAATGTAAGTAAAAATTAATTAAAAAATAAAATTAAAAATTCAGTTCCCCCGTTATACTGGTCACATTTCAAGTGGTCAATGGCCACATGTCTTTCTTGTCGCTGCATTATTGGACAGGGCAGAGATAGTACATTCCCATCATCACAGAAAGTTCTATTGGACAGTGCTGTTCTAGACAGTGAGCTCTTGGCTGAAAAGATCTTACTCATTTTTGGAGCCCTATGTGTAACTGCAATGATTCCAGAAATGATCAATCCATGAACTGGGGCGCTCATAAATGGGAACTTGATGCAGAAAGAGAAGGAGCAGAAGACAGATCTTCACAACATGGTGCTGGGGGCCTATCTACTTCCAGCTGAGCAAGAGCAAATAGTTGTTGTACTGGAGGTCTTCCCAGCCTGGGGATGCAAACAGCAATGACCTGTGGAGTCTGTTTGTTCTTCCCAACTGACTAATATAGAAAAGAATCTGTGTAATAGATTTTAGACTCAGCAAGAGCAAATGCTGTCTTTGGAAGGAGAAGGCCGGGACCCAATGTAATCTAGGTCCCCCGGGTTACCCTGGTGCTGTCTGCTACCACAGGAGGGAGCAGCAGAGAGTGGGCCGGGTGGTGAGCTCTGGAAAGTCCCAAAGGATGGGTTGGTGGGAAAATGGAATGTTATGGTGAAGCCAAAGAAGGAACCCACAGACCAAAGGGAAAACCAGGTTAGAAAGCACAGTATCAAGAGGGACTTCAAACCAGGCTGGGACCAAGGTATAAAACACATACTGAGAACTGTGGCTTCCCACCTCAGAAGATTTAGTCTTTTCTTTCTTTTTATTTAAATCATAAGTACATTGAAGAAAATTAAAGTTACTGTTAATGCAAAGAAATTTTGGCAACTGGCTGGTGTGGCTCAGCGGTTGAGTGTGGTTCCAGGAACCAAGAGGTCGTTGGTTTGATCCCTGGTCAGGGCACATGCCCGGGTTGTGGGCTTGATCCCCAGTAGGGAGCATGCAGGAGGCAACCGATCAATGTTCCTCTCTCATTGATGTTTCTATCTCTCTATCCCTCTCCATTCCTCTCTCTAAAAATCAATAAAAATATATTTAAAAAAATAAATTTTGGCAATTTGTGTAGCCAAATCACTGGGTTAACTTTTTGGTGTATTTCCTTCCTATATAACAATTTGAATACGTGTCCTTCCTTCCTTCCTTACTCCCTCCCTCCCTCTCTCCATTCCTTCCTTCCTTCCTTCCTTCTTCCTTCCTTCCTTCCTTCCTTCCTTCCTTCCTTCCTTCCTTTTGTAAGCTGCCTTTAAAAAAACCCCTGCAATATCCCATAACATCTTTCCATGTCTTTACATGGTCATAATATTCTTATACAACATAATTTTTAATGGTCACCTCATCTTTGGTTGGTGTGAATTTGCTCTGCTTGATTTAACCAGTTGCCAATTAGAAGACACTAGGATTTTTCTAGTTTTTCACCATTTTAAAATATATAAATTCTAGGTAAATCTTTATGTGTATTTATGAGGATCTTTTTAGAATAAATTCCTAAAAGTAGAACAGTAGGTACAGAGTTCCATATTAGTGTTGATTTTTAATCCTTGCCCAAGGATATTTTTTCCATTGATTTTTAGGGAGAGAGGAAGAGAGAGAAACATCGATGTGAGAGAAACACATCGATTAGTTGCCTCCTGCATGAGCCTTGACCAGGTTTCAGGCCTGAGGAGGAGCCTGCAACCAAGGTACGGGCCCTTGACTGGAATCAAACCTGGGACCCTTTGATCCACAGGCTAATGCTCTACCCACTGAGCCAAACCAACTAGGGCAAGTTTTTGGATTTGAATTGTCAAATCTGTCTCTTGGAAAGTTGTAATAGTATACACTCTTCCACTAGTGCCCATTTTCTCCAAACCCTCACCAGTTCTGGATATTAAAAACAAATATAGAATCTGTAGATTACCTTGGGTAGTATGGCCATTTTAACCATATTATTTCTTCCTACCCATGAGCATGGTAAATCCTTCCACTTCTTTGTACCTTCTTCATTTTCTTTCTTCAATGTCTTAGATTTCCAAGTACAGGTCTTTTACCTCCTTGATTAAATTAATTTCTAGATTTGGGTGAAAAAGGTAAAAGGGATTAAGAAGTACAAACTGTCAGTTATAAAAATTGTCATGGGGATGTAAAGTACAGTATAGGGAATATAGTCAATAATATTGTAAAAACTATGTATGGTGTTAGGTGTGTGGGTACTCGACTTACTAGGGTGTTCACTTCATAAGGTATATAAATGTCTAATCATTATGTTGTACACCTGACTCTAATATAATATTGTATGCCAACTGTAACTGAAAAATAAATTTAAAAAAACAAGCAAACAAACATTTTTTACAATAAAAAGTACCCCGCCCAACTGGCTTGGCTCAGTGGTTGAGCATCGACCTATGAAGCAGGAGGTCACAGTTCGATTTCTGGTCAGGGCACATGCCCAGGTTGCAGACTTGATCCCCAGTGTGGGCGTGGAGGAAGCAGCCAGTCAATGGTTCTCTCTCATCATTAATGTTTCTATCTCTCTCTCCCTCTCCTTTCCTCTCTGAAATTAATAAAAATATATTAAAAAAAACATACCAACAACTTGGCTAACCTGATTGATGAAAAAAATGGCATCTCATTTTTAAAAATAGCATTTCTTTGGTTGCTACAGATATTGAACATTTAAAAATATTTGGTTATATACTTGTGTGTATAGTGTGTGTGTGTGTGCTTGTTCTGCCTATTTTTATTATTGTCTATTTTCTACAAGATATTTTCTTGTAAAGTTTTATAAGTACTGTCCACATAGTAAGGCTATTAACCCTTTAAAATAGATGTTGCTGTAAGTCAGGTCTTTAAGCATTAGTTACCTGTGACTTCAGGCATGACACCATGTCCTTAATAAACTCTTACTTTCTTGGCTGCAAAATACATGCATACATACACACATAAAATTTATGTTGCAAATATTTTCCACCGTTTTCATTGTTTTGCATGTGGCTTCCCAGAAAGTTTTATTTTTTGAATAAACTTTTAATTTTAGAGTAATATTTGGAATAACTTTGGATTTGCAGAAAAGTTGTCAAGACAGAAAAGTTGCCAAGGGAGTTTCTGCATATCTTTCATTCGTCTTTCTCTAACATTAACATCTTATACTAGTACAGTGGTCGGCAAACTCATTAGTCAACAGAGTCAAATATCAACAGTACAACAATTGAAATTTCTTTTGAGAGCCAAATTTTTTAAACTTAAACTATATAGGTAGGTACATTGTTATTAACTTAATTAGGGTACTCCTAAGCTGGCCTTTGCTAAAAATGTCCTCAATCTGCGGGGTCAACCTCAGCGAACATACCCCCACTTCTTCTAATGCCACTTCTTCAAAATAGACTCGCCCAGGCCGAAAACCGACTTCTGCGCATGGGCCACGAAGTTTCAATCACACTGTATGTGTGCACCCGCACGTGGTATTTTGTGGAAGAGCCACACTCAAAGGGCCAAAGAGCCGCATGTGGCTCGCGAGCCTCGGTTTGCCGACCACTGTACTAGTATACCCACAGTATAATTGTCAAAACAAAGCAATCCCATAAAATTTTAGAGTTGCCTTGCTCATATGGGGCAGAAACTCAAGCAACTCTGAAGTAATGATCTTCCTCTGATGGAAACTTTGGTTTAAAGTTCGGTTGATTGAAATTTGGAGCACATTTATTTTTCCAGAAAGTATGAACTTTCCAGTCAGAGCACAGGAGTCTATCTAATCCATAATGTTCTGAAAAATATCATTAATGGTTTACTAACAGCTGTAGAACTCCTTTTACTACAAGTAATACTGTTTCTACATGCAAAGACGTTCAAAATTTAAAAAAATATATATCTTTATTGATTTCAGAGAGGAAGGGAGAGGGAAAGAGAGCCAGAAACATCAATGATGAGAGAGAATCATTGATTGGCGGCCTCCTGCACGTCCCCCATTGGGGATCGAGCCCGCAACCCGGGCATATGCCCTTGGCCAGAATCAAACATCAGACCCTTCAGTCCCCAGGCCAACGCTCTAGCCACTGAGCCAAACCGGCTAGGGCTTCATTTACTTCTTCATTTTTGCATTTACTGTCAAATCGCATATTTTAAATATATACAGTTTATTGTATGTCAGGTGCACCTCAATACAGCGATCTAAACAGATTTTATGCAGCTTCTAGAATGAGGGGGTAGGACGAAGCTCTATTTGGTAAGGATCTGTGTAGATTGTCAGGAACAACAGTGACAGAAACAACAGTGCTTTCTGGAGTTTTCCCTACAGCCTCCTATTAAAGCTTGTGCTTTCGCCTCCTCTGACTGCTATCTATTTATTTATTTATTTAAAATGACTATTTTCACCCATCCCAAGGAATGTTCTTTTCCTCATCTCAGGCGTGGTGCTAGAGTCTTCTCTCTTCTTTGGACTAACTCCAGGCTCAGTATTGAGGGATGCAAACGTACCTTGGATCCCCACGGCAGCTCTAGGCTCGTCTAGGCTCGTCGCACTGTCCTTTTCAGGAAGAAAAGAGAGCTATTATGTATTTTACACTTACAGGGAATTCAATTCGTTGAGTGGCAATTCCCAGTAAAAATTCCTCTTTGAAGCCACAAGGTGACAACTGGGTGAAGAACTGCTGAAAGACTTCCAGGGAGGTGGCTCCTAGCCCCTGGAAAGCACCTTTCCCCGACCTCTCCTGTACCCAGTCAGGCCCAATCACTCAGCAGGCCCTTGTGATTCTTCCACTGAAATACCTCTTCGAGCCCATCTCATGCATCCCCTCTGCTACCATTAATCCAGAGGCATCATTTTAAGTCCTTGGCTCCCTGCTTAGAGTATCTCTGCCGGGCAACCCATCTTATAAGACTCCTGATTGTCAATACTGTCTTCATCATCAGGTACCTGCTCAGACATCTTCCGGGGCTCTACACTTCCCCTCTCATCTGGTGTAAACTCCCCTGCTTGGACTGGGAGGCCCTCCGCCATGTAGCCCTACCTTCCCACCTGTCCAAGGTCAAAGCTGCCGGAGTGGGGCACGTTTTCTCCCTGATCCAACCGTGTGCCACGTGTTTTCCCAGTTGTCCACCTGTTTCCCTACCACCAGAAATCCAGGCCCTCCTCGGCAAATCCTACCCACTCTCAGACTCAGTTCAATCCCCGCCTTTTCCAAGAAGCTTTTACTGGTTCCCCGAGCACACTCACTTCAATTCATACGACTACTGTTTACTTGAGAAGTGCTGGGGATCTGAGGATAAATTATGGCCTCGGCCTCTCTGTTTCTATTTTCTCCAGACACCCAAGAGACTAAAAAACCCCCACAAGTTTTATCCAGGAGTTTCTTAAACCAGAAACACCCTTTCCTTTTCAAGTAGGTACTTGAGAATTCTAACCCAAGGATTTAAAGTGCATGCAGATGAAGAATCTGACACACAGAGGACAGACGAATATTTCCTTGTGTCTGTTTATGGTTGATTCTTGCTAGGCTGAATATACTGTGAGTGAATGACTAAAATGCAATAAAGTATGAGTCCTAAAAGTAGCTATGTTATAGACAAGAAAATATCACCTTTGCTTTTTTTTTTAAAAAAAAATCTTTGTTTAAAAATCAAAATCTATGATACGATATAATTTTTTGTTTAAGGAAAGGCTCTAAAACACAGAAATTTGGAAAGATATAAAGCAAATGATTCTCGTTGGGTGGAGAAATTATTGGTGATTACGCAAAAACACTTCCGTTTTATATAAACTTTCTATTACAAGCAATTTCATTATCATAATCAGAAAGACATTTTCAGTTTGGGAAATGGTACAGAAACAAAGACATCAATTTGGTACAAATGCAGATGGATGACTTTAGAGACAGTTCAGAATTGGATATTAAAAGGCCTTCTGTTTTGTTTTAATATAGAGTGAGAACTAGACAGGGCCACATCTACAGGGAGACTCCGCAGATGTGGACTCAGTGATTGCAGTGTTTAAGGGTAAACATTATAAAAACAAACAAATGAGCAAACTAATGGAATGTGATAGACAGGATGCCCAAATAATTGCTATAAATGCTGTGTCCTTTTTTTTTGTTAGAGACCCAGAATGGACTTTAACCTCTAGGTCTATTAATCTGACTTCTGTCACTGAGTAGAGCTAGTGGCACTTTATGTTCAAAATCATAAATACGTAATTTGCCCTTGGTATGCTCTTTCCATTAAAGTTTGTTATCTCATCGTAGGAATGGAAAATGTACGAATGGCAGATATCACACAGGTGGGTCTACAACCTTGAGAATTTGACCTGCAGGTGGGAATTTTACCAGGTGGGAATTCACCTGAGCTCTTAGACTGCCGATAGGTCAGCCTCAGTCACGGTCCCTATAAATAACTTCGGGACCGACACTGCATTCTGGACTCTAGGAGAACCCTTGACAATGAGGTGGATCCTGTTGTTTGGTGCCCTTCTAGGGCATATCTACTGTCGAGAAACATTTGTGGGGTAAGTTATGCTTTCTGATACCTGTCTGAATTTTGCTTACTTGATGCACAGAGGCTCTCACTGGATTGTGGCAGAATCATGGATGTAGGTATTCAGCATTTTCAGAGGGTTCTCTTAGATTTGGAGAGGAGATAGTGGGATTAATAGAAGAGAGAGAGAGAGAGAGAGAGAGAGAGATGAATGACATTTAAATAAAACAACAAAACTGAAAACCGAATACATATACCTTATTTCTCTCCGTCCTTACTCATTTTCCCCTCTGATGATCAGGATGTAGAGGTGACAGGCATGACTGAAAATAAAGCTGTTTGGCCATTTATCTCAGTGCCACCTCAGTAAGTGATAGGTTATCCTCCCACCTCCTTCTCCCTACCTTCCTTGGTTTCATCCTCCATGTCAACCCTTGTCTTCCCCATCTGCAGATCTAGTGCCCAGGTAGTGGAACCTCATGAAGTGGGAAGACCAATCCAAATCCAACTCTCATGGCGTTGTAAGATTCATCTTTGCTCCAAAATACTTTGGTTCCAAGATTCTATGAAAGGCTTTAGGCAGCATTTCTTCTTTTGTTTTGTTATTGTTGTTGTTTTTGTTCATCCACAACCAGAGGATATTTTTCCATTGATTTTTTTTTTAGAGAGAGTGTAAGGCTAGGGGCGGGGGGGAGGGGGGAGAGAAACATCGATGTGAAAGAGACACATCGACTGGTTGCCTCCTGCATGTGCCCTAATAAGGGCCAGGGATTGCCCTTGACGGGAATCGAATCCATGACTCTTCATTCTGCAGGCCAACGCTCTAACCACTGAGCCAAACGGCTAGGGCTAGCCAGCATTTCTTGAAGAGTATTCCAGGGAACTAACAAAGTGGACAAATAAATTTGGCCCTCAAAAGTGGGTGGTCAAATAAACTTGGAATCAGAGGGTTAAATAAACTATCGGATTTCTAGGTTCTTTTACTAAATTAGCATGCTCTGTAAATCTATGAGCGGGGATCTGGGTTGCGGCATCTACCCAATATTTTTGATCATGAAACTCTGCTTCACTTTTTTTTTTTTAAGTGCTGAGTAACTCAAATGGCTACTATTCCTTAGCACGCAAACCAGGAAATATTAGCTTAATGTATTACTTTTCCCAGTGCCTTTCCATTTTAAAGCAGGACTCTTGGGAATCTATGCATTCATCAAAAGCAGGGGTCCTCAAACTTTTTAAATAGGGGGCCAGTTCACTGTCCCTCAGACCGTTGGAGGGCCGGACTATAGTTTGAAAAAAAACTATGAACAAATTCCTATGCACACTGCACATATCTTATTTTGAAGTAAAAAAACAAAACGGGAACAAATACAATATTTGTATTTGCATGTGGCCCACGGGCCGTAGTTTGAGGACCCCTGATCAAAAGGAATGAGACTCAAATGAAAGAATTTTCAGACCATCTGTGGCAGGAGAGCCTTGAAGATCTCATTCTATCACATATCTCCCACTCGAGTTCATTGGGAATTGCATGGTGCTTGGTTTCGGAAGGCCTACATCCTTATCCCTGTGTATGCTCTTTGTACCAATCCCTTCCCCACTGTACAAATGGGCAGGGTAGTGACACCGGAAATCAGCCTGCTTGGAGAAAGGGATTGAGGAGAAACATCTGTCACCAAGGGTGACAAAAATCCAGCTCTGCTACCCAATTTTTTTCTAAAGATATGTGTTTGCTTGTTTTGCAACTTCTTTTTCCTGCCAAATTGTCCTTGATATCCTTTGTTCGCCATTATGTACATATGTGTTTGTGTGGAGAGAGAGGCACATCATGACTTTCCTGAGTCCCAATTGTCCCTAGCCATGTCTCAAGTGTGGGTTACATAAATGGTGGTTGGAGATGGAACGCTGATACATTTCAATGAACCACAGCAAAAAACCCCAAACAAACCATACTAGGTCTACCCAGATATGAATTCAATTCCTCTTACAAGCACCAAACTAATTATTCTACTTTTTTCCCCACTTGTATCTGAAAAACAGGAACAGACAAGTTTTAAAAGCCAATTCTTTATGCGCAGCAGGTGCTATTTGAGAATAATCATTAGCTACAAGAAAGGTAACTTTAATGTCAAGCTTCCTGCTAGGAGTAGGTAAACCTCTTAATTATTATTTAGATAACATACCCTTGGGGGAAGTAAAGCCATTCTATCAACTGCTCATTCTGGGGATGTGGGTCAGTATACTGTTCATCAGTTTCTTGATTGTCAAAAAGATTATTAACGGCTGCATTAACCTCCTGGCATGTGGAGACTAACAGGAGCAGAACGCAACAGGAAACTGTGTCCAGGTTTTGCTTTTAAGGTCATGTCTGTGGTTAACATCTTTTAGAGATCAAGTTCTTGAGATCATACCAAGGAATGAAGAACAAATAAAAAATCTGATGGAACTGGAGGCTGAAGAACATCTTCAGGTATCTGTCCTAGAGGGGGTTGCTGTTTCCTAGAGACTACTCCACAGTTAGACACGATGGTTGAGATCTCTTACTTTGGGCTGCATCTAATCTTCTCCGACAGAGTGTGGAATTCGAACTCATGAATCTGGGATGCAGAAAACCTGGGCTCTTGGCCCAGCTCTGTGACATTGGGCAAGCCACCCATGTTTCCCGTGTCTCATTTTCCCATTCCGTATAATGAGAACAAGCAAACCATTCTTCTATCTCACAGGTTTACTGTAAGGATGAAGAGAGATTGCAGTTACTTTGAAAAATTTTGAAAACCTTTAACGCACTATTTACCTCCTAAAATGATGCATAGTCTTAACATTCTGTTATAAAATGAATTAGATCCCTTAAATGTCAACTGTTAAAAAAAACTGTCTTTTAGTTTTAAATAATCTGTTCCTTCTGCCCATTTTAATATCTAGCCATGGGAAGGGGGGAGGGTTATAACTCATATGCGGATGCTTGGCTATTTAAAAACCCTTCTTGCAATATCACAGTGATTTTACAAGGATTCCAGTCTTGTGGGCTTGAGATAAAGTAGATATGAATTGATTTCTTGAAATCCATCAGTGCTGAGCTGTCCTTTTCCCTGGAATTCCCCACTCACTGCCTTGGTCTTTTATCCCTTTCAGCTTGATTTCTGGAAATTACCCACCATCCCAGGAGAGACAGCCCATGTCCGAGTTCCCTTTGTCAGTGTCCAGGCAGTCAAAATTTTCTTGGAGTCCCAGGACATTGCATATTCCATCATGATTGACGATGTTCAGGTAATTATCCCAGAGACCATGCTTCCAGAGGCTTGCTGATCCACTTGAACTGAAGGACCATCCTCCTTTATCCTTGGGTACCTCTGCCAGCAAAGGGACCTGTGGGTGCCTTCCTGCCGTCAGCGCCACCCCTGCAGAGTGGGAAGGGAGGCAGTGTCACTCTCTCTTCTGCTTTTGACACAAATTGGGCATGGGAATCAAAAACTTCAGGGAAAGGGCAAAAGAGAGTTTCTGGCATGAAATACAAAGGCAAACTGATGGATATTGGTCAAAGTAGGGAAAAGTAAGATGTTATTCGTCTAGTTTTTTAAAAAATTTTTTTATTGATTTCAGAGAGGAAGGGAGAGAGAGAGAGAGAGAGAGAGAGAGAGAGAAACAGAGAGAGAGAAACATCAATGATGAGAGAGAATCATCTATCGGCTGCCTCCTGCATGCCCCACTCTGGGGATTGAGCCTGCAATTTAGGCATATACCCTGACAGGGAATCTAACCGTGCACTCCTGGTTCATAGGTCGATGCTCAACCACTGAGCCAATCCAGCTGGGCCAGTTTTTATTTTATTATTTGTTTCTTTTCCTTTTCTTTCATCTAGTTTTTAATTGGAGGTTAGGCCCTGTGAACCAAAGACGAAGCAGTCAACTCCATGGACTGTAACAGAACTTAGAGGGTAGTTTACTTTTGGGAAGATTGGGCCAGAGCAGACAGACGGATGGCCTAGCAGTTTTGTACTAATTATTCTTTGCTACCAGGCCTGTTACTGTACTTTATGTGTGTGTCCCTTTTAATAGTATAATTCGGGTACTAATGATTGACAGGACAAAGGGGCAAAGAATGTAGTAGCTGCAGGGGCCATGCCTCCTAATGGTTGGTGTTAGATAGGTGATTTTCAACCAATGTGCAGCAGGACTTTTTAAAACATGCAATACCTGTGTATTTAGTCAGGGGCACTGACCTCTTTTCCCATGGATTGTCAAATAAAACAATGAACAACAAACAGCCAACACAATAGCCGCCTAGTGTCAGTGAATCAAAATTATGCCTATTTTAGTCAGATCGGCAAAAAATATATTCTTTGGTGTGTCGCAGAATTTTAGTGATTAGTTTATGTGGGCCAGAATGTGAAAAAGGTTGAAACAGCTGTGAGAGATAATTGTTTATAATCGATACTGTTGCCAGTTTGATATTCATCTCGGTTGTCATGCCATTCAGATGTTTCTAACAAAAAAATAATCATGGCTATATTTTAAGGAACTCAGGTACTCATCAATTAGAAAGCTTTGATATGCTTGCTAAGGACTGTGAAGTTGGTCAAAGGTCACAGCATGAAACTTAAAAAAAAAGAAAAAAAAGAAATGAAATCCGGGACACAGAGATGGAGTTGGTTTTGTTCATATCTACATCTATTCTCCCTGGGTTCCCAGAGAGGTGGGATGAACTCTAAGACAACCACAGGACTGACTGTCATTCTATATGTGCAGCATCTGGCTGGCCAGGAGCCCCATGAATGCCCCGTCCACTTTCAGGGTGCTACCAGAATAAGGGAGCCTGTAGGACAGGAAAAGCTTGGGACTGGGGACTGGAGTGTTACATTTCCTTCACAATTGTAGCTGCACATGCATTGCTGTAAAGTAAGCAGAGGTAAAACTGATTTGTCTTAGGTTCTGCTGGACCAAGAGGATGAAGAAATGTTATTCAATCAGAGAAGGGAACGGAATGGTAACTTCAACTTTGCAGCTTATCATACCTTGGAAGAGGTAGGTGTTTCCAAACGAACATCTGAGAAACGGGCCATTCTTTCCTCAGATAACAAAACCAAGACGTCCGCTTGGTTGATTTAATGGAAATTATTCTATGTCCTAACTTTCCACGGTTTCCCTAGAATTTCACAGCCAGTAGTAAGTGTCCCTTGCCTTAAGGCAGAGCCTGAAGCCCACCCTGCCCATCTCAGGCGCCACCCCATTATTTTTGAAGCATCCAGGAGTGTCTTACGTGAGCAAACAGCCTGCCCCGCTCCTCCTCTCTGCTCGCGGCCCCTTGCTGATTTCTAGCCCGCGCTGCCTACCAAGCCATTTGGGAGCTGTGCTTCATGCTGTCACTGATGATAGAATCAGGGGACACCTTGACACCTCTGACTTCCAGCCGAGGCAGGGTCTCCCGAGCTGCCCACAGCTCCCTACCTCACAGCGGCAGTCTCCGCTTCTTTCCTGAGTTTGCAGGAGTGAAGAAGGCTCCCTTCCTCCCCCTCCCCCGACCCCCTACCCCGAGCCACACACTGACACCGGGCACCTGGACAGTGTTGTCTTGTCTCTGCGACAGAACTTTTCTCGGGTCTATTTGCACTGACTGATTTGGGGGTGAGGGATGGAGGGAAGGGGATGAGGAGATGGGGGTTGCGGGGGGTGCTTAAGGGGAGAGGTGGGGGAGTAGGATAGAGCCAGAGAGGAGGTATCTTGTAGGTACTGACTCCCCAAATCAGGAATTACAAATTGCAAAGAACTCTGAAAACAAAGCCCCCCCCCCCCCC
>NW_005360677.1:1511496-1512681 GCF_000412655.1 Myotis brandtii
CCAATTTACTTAGTAGCAAAACGTGACCTAAACCCATTTGGGGGCAAAATCTGACCCGAACTGACTTGCTACTCATTTGTGTCACTGCCAGAAATATCAATGCATTTGAATATGGAGCGATGCCACGTGTATAATATACAATGCAGGCTTTCCACCTTCCTACAGCTCTCCGCCGCCACCACCAAAACCCCTTAATTTGCAAATGCGTGTGGCCCCTAAGGGTTTCAGATAAGGGATTATGGATCGATACAGGGAGGGAGAAGAGGGAGTGCCACTCTCCTTTGCGGGCCTCGCAGATTGGGGTCTGTCCTACGGGGCGCAAATGCTGGCCGCAGCTGGAGGGGCTGCTTTCCTGCTGCTCCTTCTGCAGACGCGCCCAGACCCGCCTCAGTCCCGGCCATGGACACAGCTTGGGCGCCCCAGCTGCACAGAATTTCAATCAGCTTCGCAAATAGGAGGCGAGGTCGCTGGCGACCAGCGCATCTGCGGCCTGACCGAGCCCTGCTGCGTTTCGTAATGCTCGCCTCGCCTCTAAATCCACCTTTTTATTTCTTGGTGCCACTACCATTTGTGTTCCTCCGCGGGTACGGGGGAGCAGCCTTCCGCCTGGGGAAGCTGCACTTCAGGGCCCGGCGAGGCAAGCCACAGGCAAGCCTGGAAAGGGCCATTTTGTTTTAAGCACAAAACAGGAAAAAAAAAAAAAAAAAAGCCGGCGCCGCAGCCGCAAAATGGCTCCCCGGCCCCAGTCCTGCAGATGCCCAGCGCCCCTCTCTCAGCCCGCCCCAGCCTCATAGATGCCCAGCGCCCCTCTCTCAGCCCGCCCCAGCCTCATAGATGCCCAGCGCCCCTCTCTCAGCTCGGATGCAAACGTCCCCATCCAGCGGCATCTGCCCGCTGCCCTGTCCACTTTGTCCTGGGGGAATGGGAATGGGGAGAGAGAAAAGTCGCTGATAGATGCATCAGATTATTCACTTGCAAACGGCTATTTATTCATCTTAAACATTTCAGATTTCCCAAGCAATGGATAACCTCGTGGCCGAGCACCCGGGACTAGTGAGCAAAGTGACTATTGGCCATTCTTTCGAAAAACGGCCCATGAACGTGCTCAAGGTACATAGATGCAAAGGGGGGGCCGGAGGGGGGGGTGTCTCCTCCCCAGGCTCGAACCCGCGGCTCCCAGGCGGC
>NW_005360677.1:1512708-1513620 GCF_000412655.1 Myotis brandtii
CGCCCTGCCTGCCCTCCAACCGGTCCTTGCCGGTTTTGAGTATCCACCTCCCCATTCCCGCCCACGCCTGTCCCCCCTTTCTTTTCCTTTTTCTCTGTCCTACGCAAACTGACGCAGGTCTGCAGGAGTGAATTAATGCTCTCATCTTGATAAATCCACTTGCAGGGGCCCGGAGGCCCAGGCGCCAATAGCAACCGAGGGAGGGGGCGGTGGTGCGGCCCCAGAGTCTGGAGAGGATGGGGGAGGTGCAGGACACGGGGTGGGGAGAATAGGTGAGATAGTCTGTATTTAATCAAGCTAGCAGTTCTCTGCGGTGTTTCTCTCCCCCCCTTTTTTCTTCTCTCTCTTTCTCTCTCTCTCTCTCAAAGCCGAGAGATTAAAAAAAAAAAAAGGCGCCCAAGCCAGAGCTACATTTAAAAAGAAGAGTTCCCGCATTAAAAAAACAAACAAAAAAGGAGTTCCCGCTGTGTGCGAAAGGATGACAGGCAACCAAATCGCAAAGGCAAAGGTCCAGAAACAGGCATTTTTTAAAGTATTCCAACCTGAAACCTCTAACAGACTTAGTGAGGAAATTTCAAGTTTTTTCACCTCGCCCTGAAAAAGAGTGAAAATTATTTCCCCAGATTTCCTAGAAAGAGTTTGTTGAGAGAGAGAGAGAGAGAGAGAGAGAGAATGAATTTCACAACTCAGTGCTAAATTTGGAAACGTTATGGCTGAGAACCAAGCGACTCGGGACAGATGGGTTTCAGCAGACTGCTTTTCTCAAAGCAGGCCCGAGAGGAGTGGTTTGCCTACTTTATTGACACTGGACTAGGGCACATTTGCTAATATTCACTACCTTCTTTTAAAAATTTTCCTCTTGCCTGTTTCTCCTGCAGCTGGGTCAGGAAACCGCAGCCCCCGCACCCCCCG